>NC_091553.1:5945019-5947519 GCF_042767895.1 Penaeus vannamei
CACAGCGGCCGCGGCGCCATGCCCTGTTTTCCTCATGAACTCATTTTTACCGTTTGTTTGGTAGGCAACGGCGACGAGTCCATCCCCATGTTGAGTCTTAACAACCACCTGCAGCTGGGTGGGGGGTTCTGCCCACCTCCACCACCAACCCCAACAGCGGCTGCCCCCCCCACCGCCCTCTCCAACACCCACGGGCCGCCCTCCACCACCCTCATCAACACACTCCCGCCCGCAGTCGGTGCGGTCCCCAACAATTACAGCGCCGCGCCCACCGTGCGCGCCTCGCACCCCCGGCCCGCCTCCCCCCAACACCTCCCCCAGCCCTCCCCCCGCCGTGGCGCGCAGGTCTCCCCCTCGCGCAGGGCGCACGCCGCGTCGCTGCGCATCACGACGGCCTCGCCCTTGCGCGGCGCCCAGAACCCCCTGCGCGGCGCCCTCAGCTCCTCCCTGCGAGGCTACCACGGGCCGCTCTCGCGCGCGCCCCAGGGGAGCCCCCACCACGGCGGCGCGGGGGGGGCGGGAGACCCCCTCAGGTCCCTGGTCTCCAGACGCGCGAGCTCCGCTGCGGACTCGATCCTGCAGGGGGCGCACCACGCCGCAGACGCTGGGCTGCTCGCCGACCACGCCCCGGCCGCCAGGGCGTCGCCGCGCTCGAGGCAGCCGCCCACGAGCGCCCGCCCGGAGCCGCTCGACCCGCCCCTCACGGCGCCCCTCCTCCCCGCCCCGCCCCCGCCCCGGTAACACCACCCCTGACGCCCGTGCCTTAAATATGCGTTCTTCCAGCACCGCGTGTGTCACCCCCCCCTGCCTTTCCCCTGGTCCTCCGCCCTCAGTGCCTCCCCTCCACCGCCCTCCACCAGCCATCTGCAGATCGCTCGGGCTTGCGACGCCCCTGGCCCTCATCCTCAAGGGACGCCCACTCTGGGACTCCCTCGCTCCCCCGCCCTCACGCCCTCACGCCCTCGAGGATTCCACCTTGTGCGTTATCGGCTCTTTCTAGAATTCGTTGTCCCTCTGCTCCTCCTCTCTCCTCCCCCTCCTCCTCTTCTCTCCCTCTTCCTCTCCTTCCCTTTCTTCAATCCTTCGATGCGTTTTTTCCCTCAATTTTTTTTTCGTCGTTGATGTGCACGTAGACCCTATTCCCCCCCCACTCCCCCTCCCTCCCTCTCTTCCCTCTCCCCCTCCTGCCCCCCATAATGCAATACCGCCGCGTTTATATTGCTTTTTGCTTGTTAGTCCCCCCCCCTTTCCCTCTCCCCCACCCCTCCCCCCTACCCCTATCCCTCTCCCTTACCTATTAATAATAGTGTTTGCGTCCACCTGCTATGGTCTTTCGATCCTTGTTATAGCGGCAGTGGTCTTTCCCATAGGGATTACTGTTTTATTTTTACCTCTTTTTATCTATTTATTTATTTTTATTATGATTATTCGTGCTGTACAAAGTTGCACTTTTTTCTCTCTCTTTTTTATTTTTTTTTACCGGGCCTTGCTATTCCTCCCGTTTATAGTTTTGTATATACAGGCACATGCATCTCTTCTGTTATTTTATATTTGGTTCTCTGTTTGTCTATCTGCCTGTCTGCCTCTCTATTTATTTCTCTGTTCTCTGTTCTTCTCTTCGCTCTTCTTCTTTCATTTCTATTTTGCTTTTTTCTGTTTTCTTTTCCTCCTCCCTTCTCCCACTTTGTTTCTTTTTTTTCTCTTCTCTTCTCGTCTCGTCTCTTCTCTTCTCTTCTCTTCTTTTCTACTCTCTCTCTCTTCTCTTCTTCTTCTCTTTCTTCTTCTTCTTCTTCTTCTCTTCTCTTCTTCTCTTCTCTTCTTCTCTTCTCTTCTCTCTCTTCTTCTTCTTCTTCTCTCTCTCTCTCTCTCTCTCTCTCTCTTTCTCCCTCTCTCTCTCTCTATTTCTCTCTCTCTCTATTTCTCTCTCTCTCTCTCTCTCTCTCTCTCTCTCTCTCTCTCTATCTCTCTCTCTCTCTCTCTCTCTCTCTCTCTCTCTCTCTCTCTCTCTCTCTCTCTCTCTCTCCCTCCCTTACCCCTTGTAAGATGAGCATGTTGCCGCTTAGTGATTTTTTTATTCATTTATTGTTCGTGAGTGCGATTTTATAACCGAAGTTCTTGCTACTTATGAGGTCGATCACGTGTTTGGGTTTTGTATTCGAGTGGACACAGGGCAGGTGTAGTCACGTGCGCCAGTCCCTCCTCTCCCCCCCCTCTCCCCTCCCCCTATAAGAAGTATAAAAAGAAGAATCCCCATCCCTTTATCTACTTGTCTGTGCTCTGTCTCCCCTCATTTCTACTGTGGTTCTCGTTCTCTCTCTCTCTCTCTCTCGTTCTCTCGTTCTCGTTCTCTCTCTCTCTGTCTCTCGTTCTTTCTCTGTTTCGTTTCGTTCTATCCCTTCACGAATACTCTCCTCTCCCGCTCCCTCATTTCCATGTCTCCCCCACTTTCATCTTTCTTTCTCGAGTCTATGCCCTCTTTGCCCCCCTTCCATCTTCTTCT
>NC_091553.1:5957519-5970019 GCF_042767895.1 Penaeus vannamei
CATAGCCACCATGGCGCAAGTGGCCCTAGCGCAGCCCACCCTGCCCACCTCTGTCCCCACTACTGTTCCTGCTCACCAACCCCCCACCAATCCCCGCCCCCATCATTCACCCTCACCCCCTCCCTCCCCTACGCGGCCTCTTCTGGGGTCTTCTTCAGGCTCCCTGGGGGGAGTCCGTGGACCCGAGAGTAGCCAGAATGCCGAAACAGCTGAGAGCAGTTCTCAGGAGCCGGAGTCTCCGGGCGGCCTCACCCCCAGCACCGTCTAGCCCCGGGCAACAGCAGCAGCGGCAGCAGACGCAGGAAGGCGACGGGAGTGAGGAAGGCCGCGACGCCCGCCGCTTGGCCAGGTGACGCCCAGGCGCTCTGCTGCGCTGAGGGCCGACGGGGGCGTGGCATGTCGTGATAGTGTGGCGCACGAACAGAGTCGCCTCGTCACGGGCGACGGAGTGGAGATATGGCTGCCTAGATACTCGATGCCTGTCAAAGGACTGAGCCCGAAGGAAAGGACCTCATAAATGATAAACTAACGGAGCCAGAAACATTAGGAGAAGTGTCCCTCGTCGGGAGGGACACTGCGTGACAGACCTATTGTACTGTGATCCTTTGGTGTTAGTTGTATGATTATTATACATTATTTTCATTATTTTGGTGTTCTGAAGACAATGATACTTCGAATGCAAAATGCTACAGCACTGTTTGCCTGCATGTTTGTTGACACATATTAGCACAATTGTTTCCTTTTTCATAAAGGACCAAAACTGGAGTTAGTTATGTAATGCTTTCATACTTACACAATTTCATATTATAATGACTGACACTGAAATGTCCACAACATCCTGTATCATTTTCTTTTTTTTAAAACTCATGATGTTCAGAGGGTGATTCAGCAAAGAATTGAAGTCGACGTTTGGTGGGGAAAACAGTGTTAAGAATTCCACGAACCGTCGACTTTTGCGAAATGTTTGTTCTGCGTTGACCTCACCCTCATCCATTACTTTCCATCTTTTATTGTATAAAAGGGAGTTCAGTCTAGCATCAGCAGCAATTAGTGATTCTAAACGAGTGAAATATTTTGCTGAAGCAACATGTGCATTATACAGTCCATAATAACATTTATAGTTATAGGGTTGCAAATCATATGATAATAGGAATTAGTTCAGATGGCATTGTATTTTTGCTTGTTAGTGCAAGACACTGCAATGTGGGAGGCGGGTTTACCATGTCAGGTGTCAGTGACATGTAACTTGGCATGACTAATAAAATTGGGTGTGGTAATCAACAGGTAAATCTGACAGGACCAGATCTGTTTGTATAATATATACCTATATTATTTATATAAGTCACGTCCCGACTGACTTCCTCAGCTGGACTGCAATATACGGGATTTTACGAATAATAATAATAAAAAAAAGACGTATCATTTTTTTTCTCTCTCAAAATACATTCTCAGCTTCGGTTCTTGCTAAATGGATGTTGACCCGAATGGTGCTAATACGTTCCCACAAGGCAGTGCTTCTACTGTCTGAAATAAGTTACATGCATAATACTTAACGGTAAAGCTGTTTGAGTGCTGGAAAAAAAATGGCGGACATGTTTGTAAACACAAGTCATGGCCGAGTCACCCGAGTCGAACGTTTCTGTTATATGGCGAGGTTGTGTGGGATCGGGTCTTGTGCGTGGGGACAGATATTTTACTAACACACACACACACACACACACACACACACACACACACACACACACACACACACACACACACACACACACACACACACACACACACACACACACACACACACATGCGCAGTAGCCTAAGCACAGTTCAAGAAACATATCAGTGTATTTTTCCGTCGCTTTTGCACAAACAGATGTTAACAATACACGCAACTGCATCTAAACCTTCTGACCAAGAAATGAAAACAAAGCACCCACATGCCACATGCTCAACCCTCAAAGAAACAAACAAAACAAAACATAAACACAAACAAAGCCAAACAGGTTAACTCCTCCATTACCACACTGCACCCACGCGGAACAAGACCCTGCGCTGTTATTTATTTCCACAGGTAATAAACTCATGAAGATTGTATCATTTTTTTGCGTAGTTTTACTCAAGTGTTTGTTAAGGCGAGAGAGACGAGATGTTGACGATGATTTGTGTGAGGTAACTAAGCTAGTAGAAAAAAAAATTGCAACTGTTAAAAAGCATATTGATTATTGCAACTATCGCTTATTGTAATTAACATCATCACTGTAGCCAAACTATATTTTCACTTACCACAAATTTTCCTGTTAGTCTCTGATAGACACTAGGTTTGAGTTACTGAATATAGCGTAGAAAAACAATGCCTAGGCTGGTCATCATATGACTGTATAGTAATTTAACCTAAGTCACGTGTACATAGCTCCAGGGTCAGCCAAGTTACGATAATTGTCAGGGTTTGCCTGCCTGGACAACTATTAGAATTCTCTTATCAAATGTTATTTCTTTCATTAGTACACTGATTATAAAGTTACTGGACACAATTAGACTAAGTGTTCATACAGGTGAAGCACGGCGGCTATCTTAACCAACTGGCCCCTTAAGTGACGGCAAAATCCAGGCTCTTGTGTCGGCCTTGGTGTCGCCACTTCAATACACTATCGCATTGTTACTTATTATTATCATTATGATTATTATTCTCCAGAGATTAGACTTATTGATTTTCCTCTAGATCAGCTCGGCGGCGACTCGCGCGGTCGAAGCCAGGGACACAGCGCCCGGGCCAGCTTCCGGTAGGCTCTGAACCATCTCCGTGTATTTTGCCTCCGAGTGAGACGGTCTTGTCTCTCGTTTCCATCTAGATACCACCTGTTACTGTCACTGTGGAACGACGTTTGAATTTCTAATAGTTGTTGAAATTATATGAATATTTTATCTTTGATATAAACGAAAAGAAATGTAATATTTATAGGAAAAGAATATACAGTTTAGAGCCTCTTCCCCCCCTTTCCTTGAAAAAAAAGGTAAAAAAGTAAATCTAAGGCCTAATGCCGGTATTCTAGTGGAAGTCTTTGGAGCGAGCGAAGGAGGCCCGAGCTGGCTGGCTGAGGGCCCCGATCTCGACCGCGCGGGTGGCCATCCGGGTGCACCGCTGCCTCCCAGCCCAGAGCACGGCCAATCATGAACTTGCCGAAATGCACCTTTTCATTCGTCGGCGGTCCCTTTTCTTCACGTTACGGAGGATGCTCTTTGAAAGGCATGCCTGAATTCCCCCTTCCCCCCTCCCCCCCCATCATCTCACCCTGTAACCACACTAAAAGAAAAAAGAAAAAAACTTTAATCGTCTTTTTGTAGATGTATATTTATCCATCTCACCCCACCCCTTACCCCCAAATAAAAAAAAGAGAGATTTAGGAGATAAAAGAAACTGTATCCTTAGATTACAGTGCAACTTATCGTCAATCTTTCTATGGAAGAGCATGGCAATTTACGTAATCAAAAAGAAAAAAGAAACAGGAAAACAAATTTTTTTAAAAATCGTGCTGGGAGGTAGGTGTTTGTGCCGCTTCTCTCCTTCTCACCCTGCATGTTAGAACTTACGGGACCAAACCAGTCGAACGTTACACAGGGAGGGTGGAAACCTCACTTGTCCGGGGGCTCCGCTCTTTCTCTGCTCTCTGCGAGTAATGGGAAGTTGCATTGACGAAAACCCCATTGCCCTTCTGAACGGAACGCGTAGGCAGAGGGGTGCATCCGGTATGCATCCCGATGATGATTCGGTAAATTAAAACTGTATAATCGAGTTTTTGATATAGAGCCTCTCTTTTTCCTCCCCACCACCCGTTTTCTTTCCTTTTTTTAACAACGCAACGCCCACGGATTTAAAAAAAAATTAGTTGTCAATGCGTTTTGTGGATGCAACTGCCCTCTAAGATGGCGGCCGAGATTTGCCTGCGGCCAGAGTCAGGTAGTGGGTAGGAACGGTGCGATAATATGACCTCTTATATGGGATGTAATATGAGTACATGGCTAAAAAAAAAAACAGCATGTTTTTTTTAATCTTTTTTCTAAGAATGTCGTTTTTGCTACGAGGTGGAAACAGATTTGTGGAAACGCGAGGAGGAAAAAGATAATATAATGTATGTTTGTCAGTGGTAAGGTTGCCAGACTTTGTAGACTGCTGTAAGCTGATTCTGCCAGTGATATCATAAGTGATCAAAAAATAACTAAAGATGGTGATATATATTAAAGAAAAGTAAACAGCCATTCAAACCTCAGTTCTAGTATTACACTTGTTCAAAAGGATATATATATGTATGTATCCCTTGAAGAGTAGTAACTTCTGCTCAACTGCTGTTTAGATAATTATACCTAATTGTATTGAGAAAATTGAGTCATATAGTCACATTTCATTAGCTGACTCTTGGACTAGTTGAACAAGGTCAGTGTTAACTATGGAACTTATCACACCTCCTGAAGCTCGACTTGAAGCAGCAAAAAGATTTCCTGAAAATGAACTCTTGGATTTAGGAGTTACTGGCAGTACAGCAATTGGTCTTAAATTGTTGTCATAAGCTGGACCTTCTTTCTATATATACATTTTACTTAATCAGTATTGCCTCGTCCACATGTGTTTACATACACATTTTGATAGGGACTTCTAAGTAATGTACGACCAGCTACTGTGTATCATAATTCCAAAATCTGTACAGTACTGCGTGAACTAAACGGTTTAAATTTAATCGTGATTATCTACAATTTATCATTGTCGACTGATGAGTAGATTCACTGCAACAATCTAAACATGAAAGGTATTTCTTCATATCCTCAGGCCTTGTGAAATCAATAAGTTACCTGTAAGAAGTCAATTGTCGCTTGTAATGCCATGGAGTTCTTGTTAAAGGTGTTATTTTTTAAAATCCGGCCTATTTGCTGTAGAACGAATAAATGGATAGTAAATATATTTAAGGTAAAAAGACAACCCAAGGATTCAGAGAGAAGCCGATACGCCCACTTTGCACCTTTGAACAAAAACGCCATTTTCTCTCAGTTTGGAGTTACGTGTGTACTCAAAAGCTGGACTACATTATTTATACATAAAAAGGTTGACAAGAGAGTCAGTATTGAATATGTACAGCTCATTAGATTGTTATGGTGATATAGGAAATGGTGAAATGTTGGTGCATTTCAAATATTTTAGTAACTACGCTTCTAAAGGTGTTGCATAATAAAGGGTGTTGATGATGTATTTACACATGCGTAGTTTGTGCCCTGATGCGTTGGTTGTTCTCATACTGTTAACTTTACCCCCGCTTTCCAATTTGTACTATCGCCATAACCACTGATGACTCCACACTAAGGGGCGAGCGCGAGGCAGCAGCAGCAACAGCAGCAGCAGCGACAACAGTCCTCCTAAAACAGCTGCTTCGTTACTAGTCATCGGGAAGTAGGGATGGTTGTCCAAGGTGAGAGAGGTCGTGTCTCGATGACTGGGTCGCTAGTCTAGTCCTACGAAGTTTGTTTTTGTTTTTTTTTGTTTTTATACGTAGCGTACAGATACAAATTCGAATAGTCAAACTGCCATAGAAACATATTAAATACCAAGTTGTTGTCCTCGGCCGCAAATACTGTTTTTTTATGAGAAAAAAAAACAACAAATGACAGCGGTTGTGGTTGTTGATGTGGGAACCGCCCGCCCCGCCCCCTCCCCCTCCCCTACCCCCTCTCCCCCCTCCAGCCCACCCTTTAGTCTTCAGTCAGTCTGGGTTATGGTGTGCAGGCCACGCCTTGTCAAGTTCATTAAAAAACTGGTTAGTACTTCAGTCAGTATTCATTTCAGATTGAATCGGAACATTTGATGACAATAACACTTGATTATAATATATGAGAAATATATGTACAAACTCTAATCTCAAAAATATATATATAATAAAAAGAGAGAAGGTAAATAATTGCTACGACCTTATATCCGCACTTTATAGAGAAATAAAACCAAATGTAGTAAATAAAAGTGAACTTCAGTGCGTGGGCCACAGCACATACCACTCAGTCTTCTGAAAGGTACTTATCATGGCCCTTTTATTGAGAAAAAAAACTTCAATTTCTTGGGTTTGTCATTCAGTCTAACATGTCAAGGAAATCGACGTAAATAATGCGAAGGCTGAGGAATATGAAGGTCTGTTAATGTACATACACTTTAAATGAATAAACAGATATATATAATTAACAGTGAGAGAGAGAGAGAGAAAATTCAAAATCTATCTACATATTATCAAAGCGGTGAATCACAAATTATGATATATTTTCCAATAGTATTCATCAACCCAAAATTTTACGACAAAAATAAAATAAAAAACATAAAATCGAATTTAAGCTTTAAAAGGGTGTTGCATGTCATTCAAAATTTTGGGAAGAAACACAAATCTGTTATTGCCTCTTCGTGGCTCATGAACATGCACTGGCCTCTGCATATATAGTAATCCTTGTAAAATCACAAACTCGATCTTGTTATTAATCAATCCTTCAATCTTATCCTGTTTATAGACCTACAAGAGAGTACTCCTGTATAATGTTTTAGACTGAGATGTCAAATTGCTGTAATCAAACAAAAAAATGTCACGATTACCACTAACGAGACAAAACTTCAAAAACAAAAAAAAAACTCGCGTCTATTTCAAAATCTAAAACCAAAAATAATTTAATTTCGTTTGATATTTGGTGATACGGGGTTGTGATGCAAGAGGGCCTTTTAAAGGAAATATATATATATACATAAAGTTTGTTCCCAAGATGCAACGGGACACAAATCTTTTACATGGGACTCATCAGTTCATAGCATATCTACTTAACCATTTTTATGCATAGAAGTGTAAGGTTTCATTCTATTAATATAAATAATATCAAAGCATCTGGTTGTTTGATTTTATTCCCTTTCTCCATCCTTGTTCTTCATAAATTACTATAAAGTTGATATAAGTTTGATGTAGAAATTCAGCCAAAAATTTATAATTATTGTTACTTGGTATGTAAATCTATTTTATTTCTGTCATTATCATTATCAATAGAAACAGAGATTGGCTGATTCTGAGACACAGGAAATGTTTTTCAAAGTCTTTAGGTATTTGAACATGATTACATTCTGGAAAAATCATTTTATAAAATATTATATCTAATTTTCCTATGTACACATAATTTTATTTAGTATTTTTCATACTAATAAAACATAATTGCTGAAAAACAATATATATATCAGAAAAAAAAACACGATGCACAAACAAAATTTATTGAAAATGAGCCAACAATTTCGAAATGCTCCTGGATTTCACCTTCAGGTCAAAAATGGAAAGGGAGAGACGAGAAGCAGCGCAGTATCCACAGGGAAGGTGAGGCCAGGTGAACGGAAGTGAAGAGAGGTCAGGTGTAGAAGGATCAGGGGGGTCTTTGCGAAGGGTGGCTGGCATAGGGAAATAGGCAGAGGATGTGGGAAGCAAGGACACTGTCGACAGGAGAAAAAAAATGCTCAGGTTGAAATTAGACTGCTGCTTAAAGGAGAATTTCACCAGTATGCAGGTTGCCCATCACTGATAGCCTGTCCCACTGATTCCCTCAGTGTAGGGCAGGCTCAGAACAGGCTAGTAAGGAGTCTCTTTGGGAGAGGAGTTTTAGTAGAAAGTACGCCGAGCCCTCTCTTGGACACCCTAATTTGTTACTCTGCTGATTATCTTCCCTTCTACGTTTACATGAACCATATACACAGTGGCATGTACATACACCTCTCGTACCATCCAATCCATGTGCAGAGGTGTCCTTCCCAGCCTCCACATCAGCAATCCCCAGTACCTGAATGGAGACATCGATTGCCTTCGTCGTTCCTTCTCATAACCGGGCGACCCTCGTCACGTTCTCGACGTCGCCTTATCCAGGGCGTAGCGTACCTTCTACCATGGCTAGAGAGAGAGAAAGAGACTCCTAACCTGCATGTTCTTAGCCTGCCCTATGTTGAGATGTACTCTCTCAGTCGCCCCTTGCACCCTCTCACCTGCAGGCTTACTTTTCGCCAGGTAATACATATACATACATATATACATATTATATATATATATATATAGATAGATATAGATATAGATTAGATATAGATTAGATATAGATGTAGATATAGATTAGATATAGATAAAGATATAGATAGATAAATAGATAGATAGATAGATATAAATATAAATATATATATATATATATATATATATATATATATATATATATATATATGTGTGTGTGTGTGTGTGTGTGTGTGTGTGTGTGTGTGTGTGTGTGTGTGTGTGTGTGTGTGTGTGTGTGTGTGTGTGTGTGTGTGTGTGTGTGTGTGTGTGTGTGTGTGACATAAATTATGTATTGTATCACACACACACACACACACACACACACACACACACACACACACACACACACACACACACACACACACCCATACACACACACACACACACACACACACACACACACACACACACACACACATACACACACACACACACTTTTCTGGATTCAAAATGAAGTTGGCAGAAATGGTGACAAAAAATAAGGAGTGAGAAAACACACTAATAGTGTTCACATTAAAAAATATATGTATAAAGAAAGTATAGTATTACATTTCATGATTTATGAATGAAGTACAATTTTCATACAGGTGCACAATTAAATAAAGAAAAAGTAAATGACAGCTAATTAACTGTATGGTTTATGGGGAGAGAAAAGTCCAAAACATTATTACCAACTGTATTAGTGATGGATAGTCATATCTTAATTCACAAGTTTCATCACAACTTAAAAGGATGATATACAGTAATATGCTATGAGCATATAAAAACTTTTACACAAGATTTACTTGGTAAATATGACTCACTTCATGATGACCATTGACTCATGTCACATATCATAAACCATGAGCACTATATGCAGAGATAAGTTGAAAGAAAATCTTAAAATCAATATAAACTCTTCAAGGATAAAAACAAATGACATTTCCTGCTTGTTACATTGATTTATTCATAATAATTTAGTTATAAAATAAATCAAATATGTAATTTACAACCTACATCCACTACGTTCTGCTAATGCCAATTAAAAGTGTCTTGTTACAACTTTCTCTTTAGCAGTACAGATACTGTACAAGCTTACCCTTACTTCTCTTGCCACTACCTTCTTCATATTCCTACCCCGTCTTTTCTATTTAATCATCTCTTCCAAGTAGATTACTGCAACTTCTAGTATATTTCTATTCCCTCCCCAAAAAAAATCATACTATTTCTGAGTGAATACTACAATAACAGTTCTAGTTACCTGAAAAAAATATACACTGAAAAACACAACAGTACACCTATAGATCCTTTCACATAATGTCACAAAAACAAATATAATCAAGGTTTAACCAAAAGGATTACAGACTGCTTACATCTTCAAACGGGATTTGCCTCATACTCGCACAGTAACGACTATTATTACATAACAAAGAAGCCAAATTATAAAAAATAACTTAACATTTCAATACTTCATATCAAATTTATCTTAAATTTTCCCTATTTCATTTTGTCACCAATGAAAAAAATATTGCTGATACGAAAATAGATTCTCTTTTTCGCTTATTGCTTAATCTCAGTTTTAATCCACTTACGAACAGCTCAAGATCCAGGAAAAAATAATCTCACAATGAAATACAATACAAATACACCAGAAAAAATATTATGGCACATTTACTATAAATACTAATGATTATCATATGGCAGGATTAGGGGAGACATTACATAAGTACATTTTTATTAAATTCTTCTGCTATCAGCAATACATCCCGTAAAAGTCCCATTTATAAGCTAATATTATAATATATATGTTTCTCCTGGCCAGTTTCTAAATGATAATTCAAAGTCAACTCATCCCATATATATCAAGGTATATCCTAATGCAAGGATACATTTACAACGTCCTTTCACCAAACAGAGACAAACCACACAACCTGTCTGAGCTCACTTTATTATGCTATGCGATTCATTAGTATCACTAATGTACAATGGTATAAAAACCTAATGAGCATTTCCTTTTTATATATCCCATTCTAATAATCTCTATTCTGATTCCCATTTAGCAGGTTTGTGACATGATTTTTTTTCTTTCTTTTCTGTTCTTATCCCTATTTATCTATAAAAATAAAAAATAAAAAAAACTTGCAGGTGAATAAGCAATCATTAACATATCTTTTTTTCCCCTAAAGTGATATTAAGTGGCAATCCTAGAATCAGTAAATGAAAATAATCAGACAAATAACTATAATATTGATAATAACAATATTGTTAATAATAGTTATTGATAATATTGATAAAAAAGATTACCATACACACGGACAAATAAACAAAGAAAAAAAAAATGTATACCAGCCCTAAAACAAAAAATAATAACAATGATAATGTCTTCCTGAGGTAACATGTTTAATATTGCGTGTCATACCAAAAAATCTGGTACTGTCTTTCCAACCTGGGATTCCTCAATAATTACTGTTTCTTTCAGTGTGACCATTTCTTGAGCAAATTACAAAAGGTAAGGAGAGTAAAATATATATATTTTTTTAAATGGTCTTTCATGGCACATTGTTATTTATGGCACAACAAAAATATAAATATTCTTATAAATCTTTTCTGAAGTTTGAGCCTATATGATCTCTATGGCAACAAATAATATAATATAAAAAAACATAACTGAAAAATTATTCAGTTTCCCCACTAGGCAAAGTATGTAAAGGTGATCAGAGGTTTGTGTGTGTGTGTGTGTGTGTGTGTGTGTGTGTGTGTGAGTGTGTGTGTGTGTGTGTGTGTGTGTGTGTGTGTGTGTGTGTGTGTGTGTGTGTGTGTGTGTGTGTGTGTGTGTGTGTGTGTGTGTGTGTGTGTGTGTGTGTGTGTGTGTGTGTGTGTGTGTGTGCGTGTGCGCGCACACGTCTGACTGTGTGCACGTCTGACTGTGTGCACGTCTGACTGTGTGCACATCTGACTATGTACACATTTGTCTGTGTGTGCAACTGTGTCTCTATGTGTTTACATCTGTGTGGCTGCATCTGAGAGTCTGTGTCTCTGTGTCTGTGTCTATGTGCACATTTGTCTGTGAGTGCAACTGTGTCTCTATATGTCTGTGTCTGTGTGTGGTTGCATCTGAGAGCCTGTGTCTGTGTCTGTGTCTATGTGGCTGCATCTGTTTGGCTGCATCTGGGTGTCTGCATCTGCATGAGTCTGTACATTGTTTGTGGGTGTTATATACAGGTATCACATGAGAGTATTATATGAAGGCGTAATGAGCACAACTACGTGACAAGAGTGAGAGAAATATCAGTACATCCAAATTTATCTATTTCAACCTTTAAACCACACTGTGAATTCTGCATTTTGTGTTACCAGAGTACATTTTCTAACAAATAAACATCTACTATTACTACAGAGTGCAGATTTACAGTCCCTTGTTGTAGTACACCACATCTGGTGCATCGGGCAGTGCTCGAATCTTTTCCTGTTAAATCAAAAGCCGATTATTAGTCTCAATGCTCGAATCTTTTCCTGTTAAATCAAAAGCCGATTATTAGTCTCAAATATCATATCTATGACTTATTAGACAAAAATAGGTGTATCAATATCATTGTCTAAATATACCTTCATTTTTTTCATCATGTATTCCAGCACCAAAGCATCTACCACGGAAGTCTATTTTCTACTCGGGCATCCTTAAAACAGTACATATCTACCATCCACACATCCTTATCACATCCCAAACAGGACCCTTCCTACCTGAACTTCCGGCTCCAAACTCGATACAGCAATCGAGGCCTTCTGGGGGAAGAGCGCACAGCAGGCGGGCGTGGCAAAGGTCAAGCATAAACCACAAAGGCCCACCTGGAGAGGAGCCGAGATCCAAGGCATTCTCCTTAGTGTCCCCCGCTTCTCAAGCGCATTCATCAGAATGGGTGGCAGGACTGGCGAAAGAAATAGAAAGTCACAACCTTCACATGATACACTTAAGTATATATAGGAAAGCCTGTAATTCCTAGAAATGATATATTACGTTCATGGCTAAAGGTATACCATGAACAGTGGTGTGTTATTGCTCAGTAGGTGCTGTGCAATCACTTGCAACAATCATGGATACTATAACATAACACAATAACCTACCTTAATTTTTTTTATTGAACTCATAGTTACTTCCATAGCAAAGTTTGATCTATATATCATAAATCAATATAATCAAAATCTCTACCAAAGTACTTTCTTAGAATACATGCATTTTAATGTAATATATATAACTCAAATATGTACTATAACTGCATAAATTTAACAGTCTGAAGTAGACAGCTCTACTATATGTTAACATGCATGAAATATTTGCTAAAATAAATAAGTAATTCAGGCTAATTAGCTCTATGAGTTGAACTGAAAGCTAGAGTCTATACTGTAAAATATATATTCATCTACACAACATGAACTGCCTGA
>NC_091553.1:5975019-5980019 GCF_042767895.1 Penaeus vannamei
AACACAAGTGAGGTGAAGAAATATATATATAATTTTTAGATAATAAAAGAAAAGGAAGTTTAAATCTTTGGATGACATCTAACCTCACCTTATCCCTTATTATTCATCCACTTATCATAAAAATCATCACTCAATCATGTAACCAAGAACAAAAAACAAAAACAAAATCCAGTCAAAAATTCACACAATGTTTACATATTCTTCCACAGATATCATTCTTCAGGAATTTCAATCTGATACTCGGAAACCATCACACCTACCCATGCCTGGAGCAGCCATCAGAATTCTGGAGACACACACAGCCGCAATGCCCTTTTTGGCTGCTGTTTTACTCTCTCCCAACTTGTTACCATTGTTGTCCAGGAGCGTCACGCCATCCTGGATCTCCCTAAATAATGGATTATCGTTTAAAGACACAAGAGGCTGCTGCTCATCACTTGTTGAAAATGAACGTACTAGCATGGAGAGATGTTGGTGGTGTGGAGCTTCCTACACTGTAAGACACATGCATGTCTATACTACTAGGAGAGGTTTACACAACACAGGGCAGAAGTGACTAGATAAAGCTCAGTGATAATAGTTTCCTATGTCCAAGAGATTTTCAAAAATAAGAAGTCATAACAATGCACTATTTCCTATTTCACAAAAAACCTTATCCTGTGCATTTTCATTTATTGAAATTCACTAGAACTCTATTTTCAGTATACTTTTTTTATGCATAAACCCTAAAAAAAATACCAATTATCAAATCTTCAAGATATAACTATTCAAATAAAATGACTAAACATCTAATAAAACCTGCCATTCTTAAAAATGTTCTATGCAATTTATCAAACAAAAAATATAGTCTTGAATTATAAAAGTCATTTCATTACTACAGAAAGAATAAAAATGGAAACTAAAATAAAGGAAAAAATGCAATTCAGCTGTTAAGATATTAGAATTAAATAACCAAAAGGGAAATCAACATAAAATTCTAATAAAACTGAAAAGATGAGAAAGATTAAGGTGTCAAACATGCTGCCCAAGACCCAAATGCTGCCCCAGCCACACATTGGATTTTACATTTGTCCTTAGGAATATTACATCAAATTCTTTGTTTTTTAAACAAATCAATTTTCCTTCTTGTCTTTTATGTATAACATATTCTATTAGGCTTGAAAAATATTTTAAATGGCTTCTTTATTTCTAACACTAATTATAGAATCAGAATCCCATATGTATTCTTAGTACATCTGGCTCACCAGAGTACATGAACATCACAACCTTGCTCTAACCCAATCTCAAAATACTAATCCCTTTGTTTCAAGGAAAAGTTCTAAAGCTCCAAATTTTGAAGAAGAGGACAAATCAAGAGTAAACTAAATGAATCTCTAAGGAAATATACTGTAAGCTTAGGAGATATAAAGGGACACCTGAGAAGGAAAAAAATCACTGACACAATTTAAATTTCCCTTTCTCCAAAACAGGGAAAATAAGTGATTATCTGAAAAAATCCTTTTGTTTGAGACCCTTTCAGAGAATAGTCTTTTCACTGGTTAAAGATTTCTAATAGAAATAGCAAAAAGAAGTCATCAAAGAATTTTTAAGTTCCATAGAAAAGGTTACCAATATTATTTATCATAAAATAAGAGATAGCATAAATTATATAACAAATTGACTTGTATTTCATGATAGCTGCTTTAGTTCACACCTTCATTATATATTAAAATACAACTTGCCCAAAGGCCTTTCATACAACTACATACACTTATGTATTCAAATTTCACTTATGTATAAAAAATAATTACTGGTATGTAGCAAGAGAAATCTTTGCTTTTGTTCCATTGACTTTTAAAGTTCATAAATAAATAGCCACACTACTATCAATCACTGCTATATAAATCTAACATATTCAGCAATAGAAAATGGTCATATACATACTTCATTCTCATCATAGGGATATTAACGCAGTTGGCGGCCGCTACAGCCGTGAAGGGGACAAGACGGCCAATCAGAGGCGGCAAGGACTGCAAATCCAAGAATGATATTGTTATCTCAAGTCTTTCACTGTATACTTACTTGATCATTTTATTCTCCTCCAACTTTTGTGCTCTTTTCCAAAATATTTTAAGAGTTGCAGCAAGCATTCTTAGATTAGGATTAACAAGAGCTGAATTTCAAACTGTAATATTTATTCTAAGCCTTTATTCTTCCTTTTTAGAAGGAGTGGTATACTGATGAAAGACTTTATAAAGGCTGTAGAACATTTACTTATTAGTAAAGCTTGATGATCAGTGATTTCAAAAATATTGCTGCAATTATGCTACAAACAATATTATGGAATTAGAGTACTGCTAGGGATCTGTACCATATTCAATAACAGAACACAAGATGTCCAAGTGCACAGCTAGGTCAGTGAACAAGCAAAATGAAAAGTGCAATATCCGGTGAAGTAATCAAGCATCACTTTAGTTGAATAGCCAAACAACCATAACACAATATGCCTAAACAACATCATCTGAGTTATCTTCACGACAGTCACACTGTAAGTTATAATGCTAACCCTTTCCACTCCTAAGTCACACCGGCCTCCAGTTCCTGCTAAGTAACATTCATAAATTAATACCATTTAGCCTAAACAAAAACATTCTCGAATAAAAGAATGACAATTAAATTATGCACGTATAATTTGTCTCCTGTGAACCTATTAGAACCACCATCAAGACATCACTTTCCCACATCTTGAAAATCTGCAGTTGTTTTTGATAATAACAAAAATAAAGTTGTTCTGCAAGATGCAAGAATTTACAATCAACCATGTAAAAACAAGTAACATAAGGTAAAGAATTTTTCATTCATTATATACCTAAATACTGATGTTCTACCTAAGAATGGACATAGAATTTGATGATAAATTTATAGGACTGAGGGTATTAAACTAAACAGAGTGGAAAGTGTCAAAAACTAAGCAAAATTATTAAAAGGAAATAAAACACATTAGTGCTGTGCATATATCAACACCATTACATATGAGACTAGCAAATGACGAGCTCTGTGTGGTCTACCCTGCAAAGCTAGTGTCATTTCCATCGTTACCTCAACTGTTACTAACACTTCATTCTAGCAACCATGGAGTCCCATGCTTGTACGGTAAATCCCACTATGAAAGATGTGTAACTATGACAAAGGATGCAAAACATAGGATGTCTTTGGAAGAATGCATTGTATCATCAATACAAATAAAGATTCATTCTTTAACTAAACCAGAAAAAATGAGGATATAATTTAAACACTCGTAGTACATGAAAGTGCACAACAAATAAGTAAAAGCAATGTAACTGTGGTAATAAACATACAAAAACAAAATCTTATCGATTTTTACACAGATAGCACTGAAAGTCACTTGAGTTCATTGCGACATATGCAGAAAAGGGTAGAAATGAGAATGAATACCTTCACAAAGCAAAAGATGCCTGTAATTGACATTTCAACCTAATCTCCATCGGAACATACAATACTGATAGAAATAAAGATTAAAATGCACCATCATGTCTCTTGCTTTGTAAAGTTATTCATATTCTTTAATACCTTTTCTACTCATGAGAATGAGAGTAATGCACCTAAAATATTCAAAGTAATATGCATTAATAACATTTTATTGCTTTGAAATTCAAACAAGCAATTAATTCCCCAATGCACATTACAAGATAAATGTGTCAAACCTTTTAACCTTAACATAAACGGTGTCCTGTGCAAAGCAAAACTGAATAAGTAAATGTCATTTTTTCTTTGTATCCCTGATCGTACATAATCCTTTCAAAAGATATTGTAAAACACAAGAAAATGATAAATGCTAAAATATGCCAAAAAGTAAACCAATGTAGTTGTCTTACAATTACTTTATGTATGAGTTACATAGTTAATTACCCATTCAAATATGAATCCTGACCTTAATTTGAAAATATTTTGTTAATTTCTGTTTTTTCTTGAATTCCAAATGGGGTAAAAAAAATATCAGAAAAGATTAATATTGACCAATTTACACTGAATTTTACAAAATAAGAAAGAGGAGAGTGAAACTGAGAGAAGATAAAATAAAATAAATGTAAACAAAGAAATCTTAAAGAGAGAGAGAATAAAAATACTGAAAAAAAACATAGGAAAAATAAAACAATGAAATTGTGAGAGAAAGAAAAAATTACAAATGAAAACAATGATGGATGACAGGCGAAAAAAATAACAATTCATAAGAAAAAAAAAAAAATTAAGGGACTTTACTGTACGCAGAACAAAATTACTTAATTTACCATTCCAGGGCCGAATGAGAGCTCAACCAAAAAGCAGGAATGAGCAAGAGAACAGATGGATGCGACACATTCGCACAGCTTACACACAAGGTCACGTAGGATAGGATGACACATATAAATAAAAAAAGAGAGGGTGGGGGAAGAAAATCTTTGTGTCACCTGAATCACTAAATGTCTGTGTGACTGATGCATATAGAAAGATGATTATTCCTAGGACAGACCTGTTAAGGACGAATATATATTAGCATTCACTACTCGTACTACATGTCTTCCCACAGGAATGTATCTTTAACAGTTGCTTATTCCTTTCTCAAGGGGATTTCAATGTCAGATCTACTTCCTTTTCATTGTAAAATAAGGTCTAATGATAAATATGATGTAGCAGACTTGTCTGAATTTTCCAACTGCCAAAAAACTATCATTTCGATCGGTAACCGTACAAGAGTACACCCATATGAAATTCTGTTACTCATTCTTCTCAATATCATGACTGTTTATTCATTATCAGATCATAAAGGGTTAAGTACTCCAAATTGAATGCTAAATAAGTGCACACTGTATGTCATTCCCCACAAAAAAAGCTATGGTACTCCAATGTATATGTGAACTACCTTATTGTGTACTTTTTTATCAGTTGTACATTTGAAACATACACTTTTTTGTGTTTAAAGAATCATATCAATAATGAATGGCAGTTTCAATAGGGATCAG
>NC_091553.1:6000019-6035019 GCF_042767895.1 Penaeus vannamei
CTCTTAATCTCTCTCTCTCTCTCTCTTTCTCTCTTAATCTTTCTTTCTCTCTCTTTCTCTTAATCTCTCTCTCTTTCTCTTCATCTCTCTCTCTCTCTAGCTCTCTCTCTCTCTAGCTCTCTCTCTCTCTCTCTCTCTCTCTCTCTCTCTCTCTCTCTCTCTCTCTCTCTCTCTCTCTCTCTCTCTCTCTCTCTCTCTCTCTCTCCTTCTCATGGAAGATTTTGGACAAGGTACAATATCCAAAACTTACTAAGGCTTAACAGTAGAATTTATTACTATTATTATTATTATTATCATTATTATTATTATCATTGCAATTATAACTACTATTATCATTATCATTATTATCACTATCATTCATATCATTATCATTATTATTATTATCATCATCATTATCATCATTATTATCATTATTTTTAGACATATCAAAGTTCAATTTGCGTGATTTTTATTTTGCGTTTTATTTTTTAACGAATTCTTCATATTTGGTAGAAATCTATTTACACTCCAGGTTATTACTAAAGACATTCCGACATCCATATACATTTGTCTAAAGAAAGTTACGTAATGATGAATAGCATGACAAAATATTCATGCAAAACCAAATCAGATTATAGTGATTTCGTCGCAAAATTTGACAGAAACTGATCAGCTGATTTGAATTTGTTATTAGGTTAGGCGGTTGAGTTGCCGACGACCGTTTTAAGTCACAGGACAATGACTCTTGCCGGATATATTATAGTTTAGCATAATGGCCGGATAAGACAACTAAATTCGCTAGCCACTAGTTGTCTGTCTATATAGTTATAAGTTTTTTCTCTGTCTCTGTCTCTCTGTCTCTCTCTTTCTCAGTCTGTCTGTCTCTGTCTCTGTCTCTGTCTCTGTCTCTCTCTCTCTCTCTCTCTCTCTCTCTCTCTCTCTCTCTCTCTCTCTCTCTCTCTCCCTCTCCCTCTCCCTCTCCCTCTCCCTCTCCCTCTCCCTCTCCCTCCTCCCTCCCTCTCTCTCTCTCTCTCTCTCTCTCTCTCTCTCTCTCTCTCTCTCTCTCTCTCTTTCTCCCTCTTTCTCCCTCTTTCTCCCTCTTTCTCCCTCTTTCTCCCTCTTTCTCCCTCTTTCTGCCTCTTTCTCCCTCTCCCTCTCCCTCTCCCTCTCCCTCTCCCTATATATATATATATATATATATATATATATATATATATATATATATATATATATACATATATATACATACATACATACACACAAATATAAATATGAATATATACACATGTATACACATTAATATAAATAAATGAATATATATTTGTATATATACATATATATGCACACACACACACACACACACACACACACACACACACGCACGCACACACACACACACACACACACACACACACACACACACACACACACACACACACACACACACACACACACACACACACACACATACATACATAATATATATATATATATATATATATATATATATATATACATATATATATATATATATACATAAATTTCTGTCTATTTATGTGTACGTATATGAATTTATAAATGGAACAATATACATGAATAGATAGAGATACATTAATAAATATAGATTATCATAGATGCAGATACAAATACAAACACATACAAAAATCTATGATACAACGAGCAAAATGAAATGGACTAGGCACCAACAACAGTCACGTGACATGACGTCATAAGCAGGTTAGTCATGTTCCCCGATATTTCATTAGTCTGTCATAGTAATCTTTTATTCTCTTTCTCTTTTTGTTCCCTAGACGAGAATGCGAGAAAGGGAGGGAAAGGAAAGGAAGAGAGAGAGAGAGAGAGAGAGAGAGAGAGAGAGAGAGAGAGAGAGAGAGAGAGAGAGAGAGAGAGAGAGAGAGAGAGAGAGAGAGGGGTGAGAGAGAGAGGGAAAGGGAAAGGGAGGGGGGGGGAGAGAGAGAGAGAGAGAGAGAGAGAGAGAGAGAGAGAGAGAGAGAGAGAGAGAGAGAGAGAGAGAGAGAGAGAGAGAGAGAGAGAGAGAGAGAGAGAGAGAAGGAGAGAAAGAGTTGGAGATAGAAAAAAAAGAAAAGAAAAAATGAGAACAACTGATAAAAAGAAAAGAGAGAACGACAAATACAAGAAAGATACATCAACAATCAAACAAAAAAGAAAAAGCTATAATAAAACCCAATTTAAACAAAACAAATGAACGAAAGAAACAAACATAAAAAAAGAGTAAAAAAGAAAAAGAAAAATATGTCAAAAGGCAGTAAATCAGAACCTTCTCCATATACCCTTCCGTCCCTAAGAAAAAAAAAGCAAATAAAAAAAGAAAGAAAGAAAACAGTAAATCCAAACCTTTCTCCTCTCCCCCCCCCCATGCCCACCCCAACCCACCTCGAAGTCCTTCTTGGGCACGCCTCTCCCCTCCCCATGCCCTCCCCCAACCCACCTCGAAGTCCTTCTTGGGCACTCCTCCCTCCCCTCCCCCCCCTATACCCTACCCCAACCCACCTCGAAGTCCTTCTTGGGCACGCCTCTCCCCCCCCCCCCATACCCTACCCCAACCCACCTCGAAGTCCTTCTTGGGCACGACCTCTCCCCCCCTCCCCTCATGCCCTACCCCAACCCACCTCGAAGTCTTTGGGCACGCCTCTCCCTCCCTCCCCCCCATGCCCTACCCCAACCCACCTCAAAGTCCTTCTTGGGCACGCCTCTCCCCCCCCCCCCTCCCCCCATGCCCCCTACCCACCTCGAAGTCTTTGGGCACGCTTCTCCCTCCCCCCCCCCCCTTGCCCTACCCCCAACCCACCTCGAAATCTTTGGGCACGCCTCTCCCTCCCCCCCCATACCCTACCCCAACCCACCTTCGAAGACTTTGGGCACGCCTCTCCCTCCCCCCCCCTCCATGCCCTACCCCTACCCACCTCGAAGTCCTTCTTGGGCACGCCTCTCCCCCCTTCCCCCATACCCTACCCCAACCCACCTCGAAGTCTTTGGGCACGCCTCTCCCCCCCCTCCCCCCATACCCTACCTCTACCCACCTCGAAGTCCTTCTTGGGCACGTCTCTCCCTCCCCCCCATACCCTACCCCCAACCCACCTCGAAGTCTTTGGGCACGCCTCTCCCCCCCCCCCTCCCCCCATACCCTACCTCTACCCACCTCGAAGTCCTTCTTGGGCACGTCTCTCCCTCCCCCCCCATACCCTACCCCCAACCCACCTCGAAGACTTTGGGTACGCCTCTCCCCCCTCCCCCCATGCCCTTCCCCAACCCACCTCGAAGTCCTTCCTGGGCACGCCTCTCCCCCTCCCCCAACCTACCTCGAAGTCCTTCTTGGGTACGCCTCTCCCCCCTCCCCCCATACCCTTCCCCAAACCACCTCGAAGTCCTTCTTGGGACGCCTCCCCCCCCATGCCCTACCCCAACCCCTACCCACCTCGAAGTCCTTCTTGGGTACGCCTCTCCCCCTCCCCCATGACCTTCCCCTACCCACCTCGAAGTCCTTCTTGGGCACGCTTCTCCCCCCTCCCCCATACCCCTCCCCCCATGCCCTACCCCAACCCACCTCGAAGTCCTTCTTGGGCACGCCTCTCTCTCCCTCCCCCCCCATGCCCCACCCCCCATGCCCCATCCCTACCCACCTCGAAGTCCTTCTTGGGTACGCCTCTCCCCCCTCCCCCCATACCCTCCCCCAACCCACCTCGAAGTCCTTCTTGGGCACGCCTCCCTCCCTCCCCCCCCCATACCCTTCCCCAACCCACCTCGAAGTCTTTGGGCAGGCCTCCCCCCCCATACCCACCCATACCCTACCCCTACCCACCTCGAAGTCCTTCTTGGGCACGCCTCTCCGCTTGTGGTTGAGGGCAGTAGCGTTCAGCATTTCCACCAGGCAGGTCACATCGTCCAAGTTGTCCACGAGACCCGTAATGGCCAACATCACCTGGAGAAAAAAGAAAAAAATAGGCCCAAAAAATGCGTGGAATTGGTGCGCAATCTAATCGTGTAATTGTGTAATTGCCAATTATGGAAAACAGTCGTTGGGACTTTGTTATTCATTGGGATATAGGAGATAGGAGCTTCGTGTTATGAACCGAATGAATTGTCTGTGTAGACGTGTCTTCATTCTTTTTCACATACTTGATTAAAGAGAATTTGATATTAATTTGATCATCTCTGCCTTTGTTGCGAAAACTAACAAGGCAGAATGCTTTTGATGATAAATTTAAGCACAGGATGTGTACGTTTCACAGTTTTTCTTCTGAACTGTACATGCAAGTATTTATGCACATACACACGAGTAAATGCGCAATTCAGTAAGCAATTATATTCCAAAAATTGTAAAGTAACTATAAATTTTGATGGAGAGACAAAGCAAGTGCAAAATAACGGTGCATAAAACAATATATTCATTGTAAAGTCGAGCGGATAATGTTTCATAATTCATATATGTATTTTTTCTTTTTTTATTAATACTGCCTTGTTTCTTGTGTATAAAACCAGGCATTTTATACCAATCTAGAAAAATAATAATAAAATTCCCATTATGTATGAATGCGAGACTCAGAAGGAAAACAAAAGCACATCGGAATAAATATATAAACACACGCAGGCAGTCTAAACACACGCGGTGACGCTTCCACACATAACAACATATCGAGTTACATTTGAACCACGACAATGTTGCGGCGGCCATGGGAGGAAAAAAGAATAAAATAAAAAAGAATACAAGACAGGGTTCTTTGTTGTAGTAAGACAAGGAGCGCTCTTGTCAAGGGCCGAGGAGTGCGCCATTCACGAGGAAAATGCGAAATTTATTTTTGTTCTTTCTCTTGTGTTGCATTTGTCTCCTGTTTTTTATTTTTGTGTTGCATTTATCTCCTGTTTTGTTTTTTTTGTGTGTGTGTTGCATTCATCTCCTGTTTTTTTTTTTGTTTTTTTTTATTTATCCTGTTTTTATTTTGTGTGTGTGTGTGTGTGTGTGTGTGTTGCATTTATCTCCTGTTCTCTCTTTTGTGTTGCATTTATCTCCTGTTCTCTCTTTTGTGTTGCATTTATCTCCTGTTCTCTCTTTCGTGTTGCATTTATCTCCTGTCTTTTCTTTCGTGTTGCATTCATCTCCTGTCTTTTCTTTCGTGTTGCATTTATCTCCTGTTTCTTCTTTTGTGTTGCATTTACCTCCCGTTTTTTTCGTATTGCATTTATCTCCTGTTCTCTCTTTTGTGTTGCATTTATCTCCTGTTCTCTCTTTTGTGTTGCATTTATCTCCTGTTCTCTCTTTTGTGTTGCATTTACCTCCTGTTTTTTCTTTCGTGTTGCACTTATCTCCTGTTTTTTTTTTTTTTTTTGTGTTGCATTTATCTCCTGTTCTCTCTTTCGTGTTGCATTTATCTCCTGTTTTTTTTTCTCTCTCTTTTGTATTGCATTTATCTCCCGTTTCTTCTTTTGTGTTGCATTTACCTCCTGTTTTTTCTTTCGTGTTGCACTTATCTCCTGTTTTTTTTTTCTTTCTTTCTTTTTTTCATTTGTGTTGCACTTATCTCCTGTTCTCTCTTTTGTGTTGCATTTATCTCCTGTTTTTTTCTTTCGTATTGCATTTATCTCCTCCTTACCGTAGATGCGTGGGCAGCAAGGCGTTTATTCGTCTTCAGTTCCTCTTCTGTCTTGTCGGCGAAACCCTTAAACCTGGTCTGGAGTTCAGGCTCGGCGCGGAACAGTCTGGAAGGAACGAGTGACCGTTACGGATTTGAAATTCGCCCCCGGTTTATTAGCCTTTATCATCAAACTACCGTTATTTCGCGTTTTGGGAGAAGAAAAAAGGGTTTATAAGCCTATATTATCAAACCACTAAACCACTGTTATTACGCGTTTTGTGAGAAGAAAAAGGTTTATAAGCCTATATCACCAAACCACTGTTATTACGCGTTTTGGGAGAGGTAAAAAAGGTTTATAAGCCTATATTACCAAACCACTGTTATTACACGGTTTGGGAGAAGAAGAAAGGTTTATAAGCCTATATCACCAAACCACTGTTATTACGCGTTTTGTGAGAAGAAAAAAGGTTTATAAGCCTATATCACCAAACCACTTATTTCGCGTTTTGTGAGAAGAAAAAAGGTTTATAAGCCTATATTACCAAACCACTGTTATTACGCGTTTTGCGAGAAGAAAAAAGGTTTATAAGCCTATATTACCAAACCACTGTTATTACGCGTTTTGTGAGAAGAAAGGTTTATAAGCCTATATTACCAAACCACTGTTATTACGTGTTTTGTGAGAAGAAAAAAGGTTTATAAGCCTATATTACCAAACCACTGTTATTACGCGTTTTATGAGAAGAAGAAAGGTTTATAAGCCTATATTGCCAAACCACTGTTATTACGCGTTTTGTGAGAAGTAAAAAAAAGGTTTATAAGCCTATATTACCAAACCACTGTTATTACGCGTTTTGTGAGAAGAAAAAAGGTTTATAAGCCTATATTACCAAACCACTGTTATTACGCGTTTTGTGAGAAGAAAAAAGGTTTATAAGCCTATATTACCAAACCACCCAACCCCTGTTATTACGCGTTTTGTGAGAAGAAAATATATATATATATGGATAAAAAATTACGTCTCTATTTGAAACAGAACCACCAGATCTTTGCATTGCCTTGGAGAATAATGAAAAAAAAAGAAAAGAAAAGAAAAAAAACACACAAATCGATATGATCCTTCCACGTGGCTAATCAAAAACAAAAATAGACGCGTAGGACTCACGTTAAAAAGAAATTGATCCCGTGGACTTTCATGTCGGGTCGAACCATGTCCCAGGTACGGACCATGGCGGTTCGGTGGCGCAAGGTCAGGCCTGTGGTGGGGTCAGCCACGTCGCCCTCAGGACCCAGGTCACCGTCTTCTGCGTACTGGACGCTGCTCACCTGATAAAAGGTCATAGGGCGTGGCATTGACTTTGGACTTGGGTTTGGGGAAATATGGTTTAGTTAGATTGCTGTTAATGAGATATATTGATCAGTTGATCAGTCAGAATGGAGTAGATCTATGTAAAATATTAGTGATTCGTTTTCTTGGTATTGAAAGAGAGAGAGAGACAGACAGACATAGATAGATAGAAAGACAGAAATAGAGATAGAGAAAGACAAAGACAGAAACTTTTGGGGGATCAGTCGATATTTCAGAATGGGGTAGATCTATGTAAAATATTAGTGATTCGTTGGTTTTCTTGGTATTGAAAGCGAAAGAGAGAGAGAGGCAGTCAGACTGAGACAGAAAGACAGAAATAGAGATATAGAAAGACAAAGACAGAAACTTTTGGGTGATGAGTCGATATTTAAGAATGGGGTAGATCTATGTAAAATATTAGTGATTCGTTGGTTTTCTTGGTATTGAAAGAGAGAGACAGAGACAGAAAGACAGACAGAGATAGAGAAAGACAAATACAAAAAAAATTGGATGATCAGTCGATATTTCAGAATGGGGTAGATCTATGTAAAATATTAGTACTTTGTTGGTTTTCTTGGCATTGAAAGAGAGAGAGAGACAGCCAGAAAGACAGAGATAGAGAAAGACAAAGACAGAAACTTTTGGGTGATCAGTCATTTCAGAATGGGGTAGATCTATGTAAAATATTAGTGATTCGTTGGTTTTCTTGGTACTGAAAGAGAGAGAGAAAGATAGACAGACAGACAGAGATAGATATAGAGAAAGACAAAGACAGAAACTTTGGGGGGATCTGTCGATATTTCAGAATTGGGTAGATCTATGTAAAATATTAGTGATTCGTTGGTTTTCTTAGTATTGAAAGAGAGATAGAAAGACAGAGATAGAGAAAGACAGAAACTTTTGGATGATCAGTCGATATTTCAGAATGAAGTAAATCTATGTAAAATATTAGTGATTCGTTGGTTTTCTTGGCATTGAAAGAGAGAGAGAGACAGACAGACAGACAGAGATAGAGAAAGACAAAGACAAAGACAGAAACTTTTGGGTGATCTGTCGATATTTCAGAATGGGGTAGATCTATGTAAAATATTAGTACACTGTTGGTTTTCTTGGTATGGAATGAGAGATAGAGAGAGAGAGAAATAGACAGAGACAGAAAGACAGAAATAGAGATAGAAAAAGGCAAAGACAGAAACTTTTGGGTGATCAGGCGATATTTCAGAATGGGGTAGATCTATGTAAAATATTAGTACTTTGTTGGTTTACTTGGTATTGAAGGAGAGAGAGAGAGAGAGCCAGAAAGACATAGAAACAGACAAAGACAGAGAACGACAGATACCGAGAGAGAGAAAAAAAGAGAAAGAGAGACAGAAAGAGTGAAGCCTCATTACCTGAGTCCCAGCAGTCCACCAACCCCACAGAAGACTCCACATTGCTCCCATCGTCTCCCAGTGATGTCTCGGACCTCACACCTCACAATCTGTGGAAAAAAAATCCGTGTAAACGCAAGCAAGTGACTAGCAACGAAGTCAAGTGAAAACTTTCGAAAATGAATGTCAAGATAGTTTTACACACTGACCATGTTTTCGAAGTCTGTAATCCACGTTAAGCTTATATAAAGTAGCATTCTGAGAGCGCATACCTCCGCCAAGGCAATAGGGTCACTTAGGGTGTCACACTAGCACTTTTTCCCGTCAATTTTTTTGAACATTTTCTGAAAATTTGTCCATTTTTGAGCGAATTGTCGATTTTCCAGTCAGACGATAATGATCGTTTCCGTCTGAAAACCTTAACGTCAACTTTTTTCCAACCAAGCATACTCAAAATCAACAGTTATATTCGAGAATGTTTGTATTTATGTTTAATAAAATTGTCAAAAAACGGACGGAAAAAGTGCTAGCGTGACACGGCCTTTATACAATGAAAAATATATACGCATCTGAAGAATTGCGTTAAAATTGCTTCTTTCTCCAGTACACTGGAAACGTCCGTAAACATAATCTCCTTGGAAATAATAATGGTAATAATAATAATAATAATAATAATGATGATAATAATGGCAATGATATCTACATTTATAGATAATCAAAGGTATATAATTGTTTATTGCCTCGGTAATAGGTATAACTATTACTATTAACTATTATCAGTTACCCCTATTATCATTAGCTATTATCCGTTGCCTAATAGCTTTGACAATCGGAGTAATTGATACAATCGTTAAAATTAATCCTGAATTATTGTCATAGCAATTATTGTCATAGTAATAGGTATAACTATTACTATTAACTATTATCAGTTACCCCTATTATCATTAGCTATTATCCGTTGCCTAATAGCTTTGGTAATGGGAGTAATTGATACAATCCTTAAAATTAATCCTGAATTAATGTCATAGTAATAGGTATAACTATTTCTATTAACTATTATCAATTACCCCTATTATCATTAGCCATTATCCGTTGCCCAATAGCTTTGGCAATCGGAGTAATTGATACAATCGTTAAAATTAATCCTGGATCCTGATAACCACCGAAATTTAATGGCATCTGTATTAGGTTAAGCCACGCGCCTCTGGTGAAAATCAATAAAAATGCTCATAACGTTTTGAGTTATCCTGCTAACCAACAAACTAACTAACCAACGCTACCTAAATCATAACCTCTTTGACGGAGGTCACAGAATCATCATATTTTATATATAATTTCTTACGATGAGGTCAAATTCGTCCGGTCGATGGTGTGATAACCGAAGAAGCCGTTTTGTAGGAGAGATATATATATATATATATATATATATATATATATATATATATATATATATATATAGAGAGAGAGAGAGAGAGAGAGAGAGAGAGAGAGAGAGAGAGTTCAATTCAATTCAATTCATTTCAATTCAATATATATATGTATGCATGTATGCATATATATGTGTGTGTGTGTGTGTGTGTGTGTGTGTGTGTGTGTGTGTGTGTGTGTGTGTGTGTGTGTGTGTGCACGTGTGTATACATACATACATACATACATGCATATATATATATACATACATACATACATATATATATATATATATATATATATATATATATATATATATATATATATATATATATATATATACATACACACACATACACACACACACATATACATACATATACACGTATACATAACACACAAGTCCTTCACTCTACAATTAAGCCACGTACGTATTCGTAAAGCAAAGAGAATGAAAACCCTGAACCGCATTCTCTCTTCCATCGCACGTAAATATACAAATGACTCCGACCCATTCATAAGGGCGGCTTGTGCACTCAATGGCGGGAAATTGGGAACGACTGAGTTACGGCTGCTGCCACAAAGGTATACGCGCTGGCTCTATAGACGCTGGCTGGCGCTGTAGAGGTGTTGGCTGGCTCTGTAGAGGTGTTGGCTCTATAGACGCTGGCTGGCTCTGTAGAGCTGTTGGCTGGCTCTGTAGAGGTGTTGGCTCTATAGACGCTGGCTGGCTCTGTAGAGCTGTTGGCTCTATAGACGCTGGCTGGCTCTATAGACGTTGGTTGGCTCTATAGACGTTGGCTGGCTCTATAGACGTTGGCTGGCTCTATAGACGTTGGCTGGCTCTATAGACGTTGGCTGGCTCTATAGGGGTGCTGGTTCTGTAGAGGTGTTGGCTCTATAGACGCTGGCTGGCTCTGTAGAGATGCTGGCTCTATAGAGGTGCTGGCTCAATAGAGGTGTTGGCTCTATAGAGGTGCTGGCTGGCTCTATATAGGTGTTGGCTCTATAGACGTTGGCTGGCTCTGTAGAGGTGCTGGCTCTATAGGGGTGCTGGTTCTGTTGAGGTGTCTCTATAGGCGCTGATTGGCTCAATAGAGGTGCTGGCTCTATAAATGTATTGGCTCTATAGACGCTGACTGGCTCTATAGACACATCAAAGATACGTTCATGAAACACATGTAGATACACACGCACATTTATCCATATACGCACACAACCAAAAAAGTCTAGTGTTCCAATATAATTATCACTTTCTAAAAAGAGTTGATTTTTTTTCGAAAATAAGCTTAAAAGGGAGAGGAGGAGAAGGAGGAAGAAGGGGAGAAGGAGGAGGAAGGGTAAGAAGGGGGAGGAGGAGGAGAAGGAGAGAAGAAGAGGAAGAAGAACGAAGGACTAAGAAAAGAAAGAGGACGATGAGGAAGAAGATGTAGTGGAAGAACGAGTAGAAGAGCGAGGACGGAAGCGAGGAAAAAGAAAAGACGAAAAAGGAAATAGGAAGAAGAGAAGAAGGATAAAGAGGAAACAAGAAGAGGAGGAGGAAACAGGAGGAGAAGGAGAAAAGAGGAAGAAGAGGAGGATAAAGAATAAACAGGAAGAAAAGAAGGAGAAAAGAGGAAGAAAAGAAGGATAAAGAGGAAATAGGAAGAAGAGAAGGAGGAAACAGGGAGAAGAGAAGCAGGAGAAGGAGGAAACAGGAAGGAGGATAAAGAGGAAATAGGAAGAAGAGAAGGAGGAAACAGGAAGAAGGAGAAGGAGGATAAAGAAGAAACAGGAAGAATAGAAGGAGGATAAAGAAGAAACAGGAAGAAGATGAGGAGAAGGCCTGGGACAAGAAGACTAGCATGGACCCCTACCCTCGGCGGCCACAGCAGGGAGCTTTTATTCAATCACGTCAAACCAATCGAGTATTTCGGAGAATATCTTTGTTTTCTGCTGGAGGTCTTCATGTCAGCTGGAGGTCTTCATGTCAGTTGGTCTTCGTTTCAGCTGGTCTTCATTTCAGCTGGTCTTCGTTTCAGCTGGTCTTCGTTTCAGCTGGTCTTCATTTCAGCTGGAGATCTTCATTTCAGCTGGTCTTAACTTCAGCTAGTATTCACTTCAGCTGGTCTTCACTTCAGTTGGATATCTTCATTTCAGCTGGATATCTTCTGATCAGCTGGTCTTCACTTCAGCTGGATATCTTTACATCTTTAGCGTGAATATTCTTTTTTCTCCATCATATTTTTGTGTTCAAGACATTTCTTATCTTATTTATTTTTATTTTTTATTTTTTTCGGCTGTATCGGTACATGATCCTCGTTTCAGCATGATGTAATTGTTTTAGAAGATTATTTTTGCTTCAAAGAAGTTTATTGTGTCGGTAGAATATATATGTTGCTGCAGAAGAATATCTTTATTTCTGTAGAATGCGTTTGTTTCAGCATAATGTCTATGTTTCAATAGAAAATAATTTTTTTCAGCAAGGTGTCTGTTTTATCAGAATATTTTTGTTTCAGTGAGATGATTTTGATTCAGTAAACTAAACATGTTTCAGTAAAATTAATTTAATTCAGTAAACTAAACATGTTTCAGTAAAATTAATATAATTCAGTAAACTAAACATGTTTCAGTAAAATGAATTTAATTCAGTAAACCAAACATGTTTCAGTAAAATTAATTTAATTCAGTAAACTAAACATGTTTCAGTAAAATGAATTCAATTCAGTAAACTAAACATGTTTCAGTAAAATGAATTCAATTCAGTAAACCAAACATGTTTCAGTAAAATTAATATAATTCAGTAAACTAAACATGTTTCAGTAAAATTAATTTAATTCAGTAAACTAAATATGTTTCAGTAAAATGAATATAATTCAGTACACTAAACATGTTTCAGTAAATGAATTTAATTCAGTAAACTAAACATGTTTCAGTAAAATTAATATAATTCAGTAAACTAAACATGTTTCAGTAAAATTAATTTAATTCAGTAAGCTAAACATGTTTCAGTAAAACTAATTTAATTCAGTAAACTAAACATGTTTCAGTAAAATCAATATAATTCAGTAAACTAAACATGTTTCAGTAAAATGAATATAATTCAGTAAACTAAACATGTTTCAGTAAAATTAATTTAATTCAGTAAACTAAACATGTTTCAGTAAAATGAATTCAATTCAGTAAACTAAACATGTTTCAGTAAAATTAATTCAATTCAGTAAACTAAACATGTTTCAGTAAAATTACTTTAATTCAGTAAACTAAACATGTTTCAGTAAAATTACTTTAATTCAGTAAACTAAACATGTTTCAGTAAAATTAATATAATTCAGTAAACTAAACATGTTTCAGTAAAATGAATTCAATTCAGTAAACTAAACATGTTTCAGTAAAATGAATTTAATTCAGTAAACTAAACATGTTTCAGTAAAATGAATTCAATTCAGTAAACTAAACATGTTTCAGTAAAATGAATTCAATTCAGTAAACTAAACATGTTTCAGGAATATTAATATAATTCTGTAAACTAAACATGTTTCAGTAAAATGAATATAATTCAGTAAACTAAACATGTTTCAGTAAAATGAATTCAATTCAGTAAACTAAACATGTTTCAGTAAAATGAATTCAATTCAGTAAACTAAACATGTTTCAGTAAAATGAATATAATTCAGTAAACTAAACATGTTTCAGTAAAATGAATTCAATTCAGTAAACTAAACATGTTTCAGTAAAATTACTTTAATTCAGTAAACCAAACATGTTTCAGTAAAATTAATTTAATTCAGTAAACTAAACATGTTTCAGTAAAATTACTTTAATTCAGTAAACTAAACATGTTTCAGTAAAATTACTTTAATTCAGTAAACTAAACATGTTTCAGTAAAATGAATATAATTCAGTAAACTAAACATGTTTCAGTAAAATTAATTTAATTCAGTAAACTAAACATGTTTCAGTAAAATTAATTCAATTCAGTAAACTAAACATGTTTCAGTAAAATTAATATAATTCAGTAAACTAAAACATGTTTCAGTAAAATGAATATAATTCTGCAGAGCGTCTTTGTTCCAACAGATTGTCTTTGTTATACCAGAAAATCCTAGTTCACCGGAATTCCATTCTACTGCATTTATCCGTATATCATTACCGGTTCACAGAGGCTATGATGAACACCACACGCAGATCACTTAGAGTTCATATTACGCGAAATATTCCAACGGATAAATTGCCCGAATACAACGCCATTCTATACTGTGGTCTGTTGTTTCGAGTGATTAATGAGAGACTGGCATGCACATATGACCTGCACTGGTTCAGAAATACAATGGAGTTTGATACTTACAGAACCTAATACCTCCGATCATTTTTTTTTTTTTTTTTTTTTTTTTTTGGATTTTGTCTTTTTTTTATCTAACATATCCAAATCTAATACCTCCGAACGTATTTTTTTTTTTTTTTGATTTTTTTTTTATCTAACATATCCAAATCTAAAACCTCCGAACGTATTTTTTTTTTTTTTTGATTTTTTTTTTATCTAACATATCCAAATCTAATACCTCCGAACGTATTTTTTTTTTTTTTGTCTTTTTTTTTTTATCTAACATATCCAAATCTAATACCTCCGAACGTATTTTTTTTTTTTTTTTGTCTTTTGTTTTTGTTTTTATCTAACATATCCAAATCTAATACCTCCGAACGTATTTTTTTTTTTTGTCTTTTTTTTTTTTATCTAACATATCCAAATCTAATGCCTCCGAACGTATTTTTTTTTTTTTTTTGTCTTTTGTTTTTGTTTTTATCTAACATATCCAAATCTAATACCTCCGAACGTATTTTTTTTTTTTTGTCTTTTTTTTTTATCTAACATTTCCAAATCTAATACTTCCGACCTTTTTTTTTTTTTTTTTTTTTGGGGGGGGGTTGTCTTTTTTTTTTTTTTATCTAACATATCCAAATCTAATACCTCCGAACGTATTTTTTTTTCTTTTTTTTGGGGGGGGGTTGTCTTTTTTTTTTTTTTATCTAACATATCCAACCGAACGTAATTTTTTTGTTTTTGTCTTTTTTTTTTTATCTAACATATCCAAATCTAATACCTCCGAGCGTAATTTTTTTTTTTGGGGGGGGTTGTCTTTTGTTTTTGTTTTTATCTAACATATCCAAATCTAATACCTCCGAACGTATTTTTTTTTCTTTTTTTGGTTTTTGTCTTTTGTTTTTGTTTTTATCTAACATATCCAAATCTAATACCTCCGAACGTAATTTTTTTTTTTTTGTCTTTTGTTTTTGTTTTTATCTAACATATCCAAATCTAATACCTCCGAACGTATTTTTTTTTTTTTTTTTGGTTTTTGTCTTTTGTTTTTGTTTTATCTAACATATCCAAATCTAATACCTCCGAACGTATTTTTTTTTTTTTTTTTTTTTTTTTGTGGTTGTCTTTTGTTTTTGTTTTTATCTAACATATCCAAATGTAATACCTCCGAATGTATTCTTTTTTTTTTGTCTTTTTTTTTTTATCTAACATATCCAAATCTAATACCTCTGAACTTGTATTTTTTTTGTTTTGTTTTTTTTTTTTTTGTCTTTTTTTTATCTAACATATCCAAATCTAATACCTCTGAACTTGTATTTTTTTTTGTTTTTTTTTTTTTTTTTTGTTTTTTTTTTATCTAACATATCCAAATCTAAAACCTCCGAACGTAATTTTTTTTTTTTGGGGGGGGGTTGTCTTTTTTTTTTATCTAAGATATCCAAATCTAATACCTCCGAACGTATTTTTTTTTTTTTTGTCTTTTTTTTTTATCTAACATATCCAAATCTAATACCTCCGAACGTAATTTTTTTTTTTTTTTTTTTTTTTTTTTTTTATCTAACATATCCAAATCTAATATCTCCGAACGTATTTTTTTTTGTCTTTTTTTTTATCTAACATATTCAAATCTAATACCTCCGAACGTATTTTTTTTTTTTTTTTTTTTGTCTTTTGTTTTTTTTTATCTAACATATCCAAATCTAAAACCTCCGAACGTAATTTTTTTTTTTTTTTTGTCTTTTTTTTTATCTAACATATCCAAATCTAATACCTCCGAACGTATTTTTTTTTTTTTTTGTCTTTTGTTTTTTTTATCTAACATATCCAAATCTAATACCTCCGAACGTATTTTTTTTTGTCTTTTTTTTTTATCTAACATATCCAAATCTAATACCTCCGAACGTATTTTTTTTTTTTTTTTTTTTTTATCTAACATATCCAAATCTAATACCTCCGAACGTATTTTTTTTTTTTTTTGTCTTTTTTTTTTATCTAACATATCCAAATCGAATACCTCCGAACGTATATATTTTTTTTTTGTCTTTTTTTTTTTATCTAACATATCCAAATCTAATACCTCCGAACGTATTTTTTTTTTTTTTGTCTTTTGTTTTTTTATCTAACATATCCAAATCTAATACCTCCGAACGTATTTTTTTTTTTTTTGTCTTTTGTTTTTTTATCTAACATATCCAAATCTAATACCTCCGAACGTATATATTTTTTTTTTGTCTTTTTTTTTTATCTAACATATCCAAATCTAATACCTCCGAACGTAATTTTTTTTTTCTTTTTTTTTATCTAACATATCCAAATCTAATACCTCCGAACGTAATTTTTTTTTTTTTTTGTCTTTTTTTTTTTTTTATCTAACATATCCAAATCTAATCCCTCCGAACGTTTTTTTTTTTTTTTTCTTTTTTTTTTTATCTAACATATCCAAATCTAATACCTCCGAACGTTATTTTTTTTTTTTGTCTTTTTTTTTTTATCTAACATATCCAAATCTAATACCTCCGAACTTATTTTTTTTTTTTTTGTCTTTTTTTTTTATCTAACATATCCAAATCTAATACCTCCGAACGTAATTTTTTTTTTTTGTCTTTTTTTTTATCTAACATATCCAAATCTAATACCTCCGAACGTATTTTTTTTTTTTTTTTTTGTCTTTTTTTTTTATCTAACATATCCAAATCTAATACCTCCGAACGTAATTTTTTTTTTTTTGTCTTTTTTTTTTTTTATCTAACATATCCAAATCTAATACCTCCGAACGTATTTTTTTTTTTTTTTTTTTTTTTTTATCTAACATATCCAAATCTAATACCTCCGAACGTAATTTTTTTTTTTTTTGTCTTTTTTTTTTTTTTTATCTAACATATCCAAATCTAAAACCTCCGAACGTATTTTTTTTTTTTTTTTGTCTTTTTTTTTATCTAACATATCCAAATCTAATACCTCCGAACGTAATTTTTTTTTTTTTTTGTCTTTTTTTTTTTTTTATCTAACATATCCAAATCTAATACCTCCGAACGTAATTTTTTTTTTTTGTCTTTTTTTTTATCTAACATATCCAAATCTAATACCTCCGAACGTAATTTTTTTTTTTTTTGTCTTTTTTTTTTTTTTATCTAACATATCCAAATCTAATACCTCCGAACGTATTTTTTTTTTTTTTTGTCTTTTTTTTTATCTAACATATCCAAATCTAATACCTCCGAACGTAATTTTTTTTTTTTTTGTCTTTTTTTTTTTTTTTTATCTAACATATCCAAATCTAATACCTCCGAACGTATTTTTTTTTTTTTTTTGTCTTTTTTTTTATCTAACATATCCAAATCTAATACCTCCGAACGTAATTTTTTTTTTTTTTGTCTTTTTTTTTTTTTTTTATCTAACATATCCAAATCTAATACCTCCAAACTTGTATTTTTTTTTTTTTTTGTCTTTTTTTTTTTTTTTTTATCTAACATATCCAAATCTAATACCTCCGAACGTATTTTTTTTTTTTTGTCTTTTTTATTTTTTTTTTATCTAACATATCCAAATCTAATACCTCCGAACGTATTTTTTTTTTTGGGGGGGGGGGGTTGTCTTTTGTTTTTTTTATCTAACATATCCAAATCTATTACCTCCGAACGTAATTTTTTTTTTTTTTTTTTTTGGTTTTTGTCTTTTTTTTTATCTAACATATCCAAATCTAATACCTCCGAACGTATTTTTTTTTTTTTTTGTCTTTTGTTTTTTTTTATCTAACATATCCAAATCTAATACCTCCGAACGTATTCTTTTTTTTTTTTTTTTGTCTTTTGTTTTTTTTTTATCTAACATATCCAAATCAAATACCTCGGAACGTGTTTTTTTTTTTTTGGGGGGGGGTTGTCTTTTTTTTTTTATCTAACATATCCAAATCTAATACCTCCCAACGTATTTTTTTTTTTTGTCTTTTTTTTTTTATCTAAGATATCCAAATCTAATACCTCCGAACGTATTTTTTTTTTTTTTGTCTTTTTTTTTTTATCTAACATATCCAAATCTAATACCTCCGAACGTATTTTTTTTTTTTTTTTTGGTTTTTGTCTTTTTTTTTATCTAACATATCCAAATCTAATACCTCCGAACGTATTTTTTTTTTTTTTGTCTTTTTTTTTTTATCTAACATATCCAAATCTAATACCTCCGAACGTAATTTTTTTTTTTGGGGGGGGGGGTTGTCTTTTTTTTTTTTATCTAACATATCCAAATCTAATACCTCCGAACGTATTTTTTTTCTTTTTGTCTTTTTTTTTTTATCTAACATATCCAAATCTAATACCTCCGAGCGTAATTTTTTTTTTTGGGGGGGGTTGTCTTTTGTTTTTGTTTTTATCTAACATATCCAAATCTAATACCTCCGAACGTAATTTTTTTTTTTTTTTTTTGGGGGGGTTGTCTTTTGTTTTTGTTTTTATCTAACATATCCAAATCTAATACCTCCGAACGTATTTTTTTTTTGGGGGGGGGGTTGTCTTTTGTTTTTGTTTTTATCTAACATATCCAAATCTAATACCTCCGAACGTATTTTTTTTTTTTTGGGGGGGGGTTGTCTTTTGTTTTTGTTTTTATCTAACATATCCAAATGTAATACCTCCGAATGTATTCTTTTTTTTTTGTCTTTTTTTTTTTATCTAACATATCCAAATCTAATACCTCCGAACGTATTTTTTTTTTTTTGTCTTTTTTTTTTATCTAACATATCCAAATCTAATACCTCCGAACGTATTTTTTTTTTTTTGTCTTTTTTTTTTATCTAACATATCCAAATCTAATACCTCCGAACGTATTTTTTTTTTTTTTTTTTTTTTTTATCTAACATATCCAAATCTAATACCTCCGAACGTATTTTTTTTTTTTTGTCTTTTTTTTTTTATCTAACATATCCAAATCTAATACCTCCGAACGTATTTTTTTTTTTTTTTGTCTTTTTTTTTTATCTAACATATCCAAATCTAATACCTCCGAACGTATTTTTTTTTTTTTGTCTTTTTTTTTATCTAACATATCCAAATCTAATACCTCCGAACGTATTTTTTTTTTTTTTTTGTCTTTTTTTTTATCTAACATATCCAAATCTAATACCTCCGAACGTAATTTTTTTTTTTTTTTTTTTTATCTAACATATCCAAATCTAATACCTCCGAACGTATTTTTTTTGTCTTTTTTTTATCTAACATATCCAAATCTAATACCTCCGAACGTATTTTTTTTTTTTTTTGTCTTTTTTTTTATCTAACCTATCCAAATCTAATACCTCCGAACGTAATTTTTTTTTTTTTTTTTTTTTTATCTAACATATCCAAATCTAATACCTCCGAACGTAATTTTTTTTTTTTTTTGTCTTTTTTTTTTTTTTTTTATCTAACATATCCAAATCTAATACCTCCGAACGTATTTTTTTTTTTTTTTTTGTCTTTTTTTTTATCTAACATATCCAAATCTAATACCTCCGAACGTAATTTTTTTTTTTTTTTGTCTTTTTTTTTATCTAACATATCCAAATCTAATACCTCCGAACGTATTTTTTTTTTTTTTGTCTTTTGTTTTTTTTATCTAACATATCCAAATCTAATACCTCCGAACGTAATTTTTTTTTTTTTTCTTTTTTTTTTTTTTTTATCTAACATATCCAAATCTAATACCTCCGAACGTATTTTTTTTTTTTTTTTGTCTTTTTTTTTTATCTAACATATCCAAATCTAATACCTCCGAACGTAATTTTTTTTTTTTTGTCTTTTTTTTTATCTAACATATCCAAATCTAATACCTCCGAACGTATTTTTTTTTTTTTTTGTCTTTTTTTTTTATCTAACATATCCAAATCTAATACCTCCGAACGTATTTTTTTTTTTTTTTGTCTTTTTTTTTTATCTAACATATCCAAATCGAATACCTCCGAACGTATATTTTTTTTTTTTGTCTTTTTTTTTTTATCTAACATATCCAAATCTAATACCTCCGAACGTAATTTTTTTTTTTTGTCTTTTTTTTTATCTAACATATCCAAATCTAATACCTCCGAACGTATTTTTTTTTTTTTTTGTCTTTTGTTTTTGTTTTTATCTAACATATCCAAATCTAATACCTCCGAACGTATTTTTTTTTTTTTTTTTTTTTATCTAACATATCCAAATCTAATACCTCCGAACGTAATTTTTTTTTTTTTTTTTTTATCTAACATATCCAAATCTAATACCTCCGAACGTAATTTTTTTTTTTCTTTTTTTTTATCTAACATATCCAAATCTAATACCTCCGAACGTATTTTTTTTGTCTTTTTTTTATCTAACATATCCAAATCTAATACCTCCGAACGTAATTTTTTTTTTTTTTGGGGGGGGGTTGTCTTTTGTTTTTGTTTTTATCTAACATATCCAAATCTAATACCTCCGAACGTATTTTTGTTTTTTTTGTCTTTTTTTTTTATCTAACATATCCAAATCTAATACCTCCGAAGTTGTATTTTTTTTTTGTCTTTTTTTTTTATCTAACATATCCAAATCTAATACCTCCGAACGTTTTTTTTTTTTTTTTTTTTTTTGGTCTTTGTCTTTTTTTTTTATCTAACATATCCAAATCTAATACCTCCGAACGTTTTTTTTTTTTTTTTTTTTTTTTGGTTTTTGTCTTTTTTTTTTATCTAACATATCCAAATTTAATACCTCCGAACGTTTTTTTTTTTTTTTTTTTTTTTGGTCTTGTCTTTTTTTTTTTATCTAACATATCCAAATCTAATACCTCCGAACGTAATTTTTTTTTTTTTTTTTTTTGGTCTTTGTCTTTTTTTTTTTTCTAACATATCCAAATCTACAACCTCCCAACCTATTTTTTTTTTTTTTTTTTTTTGGATTTTGTCTTTTTTTTTTTTAATCTAACATATTCAAATCTAATACCTCCGAACGTAATTTTTTTTTTGGCGGGGGGGGTTGTTTTTTTTTTTTTATCTAACATATCCAAATCTAATACCTCCGAACGTATTTTTTTTTTTTTTTGGGGGGGGGGTTGTCTTTTGTTTTTGTTTTTATCTAACATATCCAAATCTAATACCTCCGAACGTATTTTTTTGTTTTTTTTTGTCTTTTTTTTTTTTTTTTTTTATCTAACATATCCAAATCTAATACCTCCGAACGTTTTTTTTTTTTTTTTGTCTTTTGTTTTTGTTTTTATCTAACATATCCAACCGAACGTAATTTTTTTCCCCTTTTTTTGTTTTTTGTCTTTTTTTTTCTTATCTAACATATCCAAATGGGTATCATAACAATGGGAAATGTATCCGCTCTGCTGTGGTTTTTACGGAATTTAACGAAGAGGAAGTCGCAAAACAGTGTTGGAAAGTCAGTTCATAACACGCACTTATTCAGGTGATTATTTTTAATTATTATTATTATTATTTTTATTATTATTATTATTATTATTATTATTATTATTATTATTTTTATTTTTATTATTATTATTATTATTATTATTATGTGATTATTATTATCTTATTTTTACCTACGAATTATTTCTGTCCGCCTAATTCAAACAAAAGGACAAGGAAGAGAGAAAGAAAAAAAAAAAATAACACCAGTAACAAACGAATTCGCGAAAAGAGAGAAAACGAAACCAAAAAAACAAAAGAAAGACGAGGAAAAAAAAAAACAAAAAAAAAAACAAGTGAACGGCGAAAAGCGCAGTCGGCGTGTCTCACCCAGCCAGGAAAGGTACCTTCTCGTCTTCTTCTTCTCCTCCTCCTCCTCCTCTTTCTCTTCTTCCTCGTTGTCTTGTTTCTTTTCTTCGTCCTTCGTTTCTTTTCCTCTTCTTCCCTTCACCTCCTCCTCTTCCTCTTCCTCCTTCTCCTCCCCTTCCTCCTCCTCCTCCTCCTCCTCATATTCTTACCAAAAAAACAAAAGAAAAAGACAAAAGAAAATCGCGAAGGAAACAAGTGAACGGCGAAAAGCGCAGTCGGTGTGGCGTACCCAGCCAGGAAGGGTATCTTTTCGCCTTCTTCTTCTCCTTCTCCTCCCCTTCCTCCTTCTCCTCCCCTTCCTCCTCCTCCTCCTCATACTCTTACCCCCCCAAAAAAACAAAAGAAAAACGAGAAGAAAACAATTGATCCTCCTCCTCATACTCTTACCAAAAAAACAAAAACAAAAGAAAATCGCGAAGAAAACAAGTGAACGGCGAAAAGCGCAGTCGGCGTGTCTCACCCAGCCAGGAAAGGTACCTTTTCGTCTTCTTCTTCTCCTCCTCCTCTCCTTCCTCTTCCTCTTTCCCCTTCTTACCTTTCCTCCTTCTCCTCCTCCTCTTTCTCTTCTTCCTCGTTGTCTTGTTTCTTTTCTTCGTCCTTCGTTTCTTTTCCTCTTCTTCTCTCCTCCTCCTCCTCCTCTCCCTTCTTACCCTTCCTCTCCCTTCTCCTCCCCTTCCTCCTCATATTCTTACCAAAAACAAAAGAAAAACGACTTTTCCTCTTCTTCCCTTCTCCTCCTCCTTCTCTTCCTGCTCTCCCTCCTCCTTATCTTCCTCATTCTCCTCCCCTTCCTCCTCCTCCTCCTCCTCCTCCTCATACTCTTACCAAAAAAACAAAACAAAAGAAAAACGAGAAGAAAACAAGTGAACGGCGAAAGGCGCAGCCGGCGTGTCTCACCCAGCCAGGAAAGGTACCTTTTCGTCTTCTTCTTCTCCTCCTCCTCTCCTTCTTCCTCCTCCTCCTTACCCCTCTTATCTTCCTTCCTCCTCCTCCTCTTGCTCTTTCTCTTCTTTCTTTTCTTTGTCCTTCGTTCCTTTTCCTCTTCTTCTCTTCTCCTCCTCCTCCTCTCCCTTCTTGCCCTTCCTCCTCCTCCTCCTCCTCCTCCCCTTCCTCCCTTTCCTCCTCCTCCCCTTCCTCCTCATACTCTTACCAAAAACAAAAAACAAAAGAAAAACGAGAAGGAAACAAGTGAACGGCGAAAAGCGCAGTCGACGTGTCTCACCCAGCCAGGAAAGGTACCTTTTCGTCTTCTTCTTCTCCTCCTCCTCTCCTTCCTCTTTCTCTTTCCCCTTCTTACCTTTCCTCCTTCTCCTCCTCCTCTTTCTCTTCTTCCTCGTTGTCTTGTTTCTTATCTTCGTCCTTCGTTTCTTTTCCTCTTCTTCTCTCCTCCTCCTCCTCCTCTCCCTTCTTACCCTTCCTCTCCCTTCTCCTCCCCTTCCTCCTCCTCCTCCTCCTCATATTCTTACCAAAAACAAAAGAAAAACTACTTTTCCTCTTCTTCCCTTCTCCTCCCCTTCCTCCCCTCCCTTCTCCTCCCCTTCTTCCTTCTCCTCCCCTTCCTCCTTCTCCTCTCCTTCTTTCTCCTCCTCCTCTCCCTTCTCCTCCTCCCCATCCTCCTTCTCCTCCCCTTCCTCCTCCTCCTCCTCTTCCTCCTCTTACCAAAAAAACAAAAGAAAATCGCGAAGGAAACAAGTGAACGGCGAAAAGCGCAGTCGGCGTGTCTCACCCAGTCAGGAAGGGTATCTTTTCGTCTTCTTCTTCCCTTCTCCTCCTCCTCCTCTTCCTTCTCCTCCCTTTCCTCCTTCTCCTCCCCTTCCTCCTCTTACGAAAAACAAAAGAAAAACGAGAAGAAAACAAGTGAACAGCGAAAAGCGCAGTCGGTGTGGCGTACCCAGCCAGGAAGCACGCTGATCACAACTTCCGCTCATTCCCCATTCGATTAATTAGTCTATCTCTGCTTCCTTTATCTTTATTATATTTATCCCTTTGTCTATTTCTGCTTCCTTTATCTTTATTATATTTATCCCTTTGTCTATCTCTGCTTCCTTTATCTTTATTATATTTATCCCTTTGTCTATTTCTGCTTCCTTTATCTTTATTATATTTATCCCTTTGTCTATTTCTGCTTCCTTTATCTTTATTATATTTATCCCTTTGTCTATTTCTGCTTCCTTTATCTTTATTATATTTATCCCTCTGTCCATTTCTGCTTCCTTTATCTTGACGAGACCCCTTTTGGTCATCGTAATTCGTCTTATTCTTCTTTTCGGTTGAAGATTTGCCGGGAGAAATAGAGAGGGGGCGAGAAAGGATTGGAAAAGAGGGGGTTGGGATGAAGACAGTGGGGAGGGAAGGAGAAAATGAGATTACGGGGAGGGAGGGAGGGAGAGAGAGAGAGAGAGAGAGAGAGAGAGAGAGAGAGAGAGAGAGAGAGAGAGAGAGAGAGAGAGAGAGAGAGAGAGAGAGAGAGAGAGAGAGAGAGAGAGAGAGAAGCATTAAGAGACAAAAAGAGAGAGAGCAAGAGCGAGAGAGGGAGAGAGAGAGAGAGAGCAAGAGCGAGAGAGAGAGAGAGAGAGAGATAGAAAGAGAGAGAAAAAGAGAGAGACAGACAGACATAGAAAGAGAGAGAGAGAAGTATTAAGAGACAAAAAGAGAGAGAGACAGACAGACAGACAGACATAGAGAGACAGAGAGAGAGAGAAAGGAAGGAACCTACCCTCCCTACCCCCCTACCCCCTCCTTACTCTAACCCAATCCCACTCGACTGCCTCAACTTCTCTACAGATTAGTCCACATCAAGGCGGCTTGCCTACGTGTCTGTATGTCTGTCTGTCTATTTATCTACCTGTCTGTTTGTCTGTTTATTTATTTATCTGTCTGTCTGCCTGTCTATTTATCTGCCTGTCTGTTAGTCTGTTTATTTATTCATCTGTCTGTCTGTCTATTTATCTGCCTGTCTGTCTGTCTGTTTATTTATTTATCTGTCTGTCTGTCTGTCTGTCTATTTATCTGCCTGTCTGTCTCTCTGTCTTCCTATTTATCTATTTGTCTGTCTGTCTGTCTATCTAGCTATCTGTCTGTCTATCTATCTTTCTATATGGCTATCTATCTGTCTGTCTGTCTATGTGTGTATAGATATATAATAATGATGATGATGATGATGATAAAAACAATAATAATAATAATGATAAATAATAATAATAAAATTGATAATAATAATAACAATAATAGCGATAACAATAATAATAACAATAACAACAACAATAACAACAACAGCAATAATAATGATAATAATAATAATAATAATAATAATAATAATAATAATAATAATAATAATAATAATAATAATAATAATAATAATAATAATAATAATAATAATAAGAATAAGAAGAAGAAGAAGAAGAAGAACAATAAAAGCGAAATGGCGCGGAAACAGTTAAGTCACCCGTTCAATTTTGAATTAAATCTGGGTAAGAATAATTTATCGTCTACTCAGGCATTTTTTGGGGTCTTTGGGGTGTCGTTTTTGGGGTCGTTTTTTGAGGGAGGTCGTTTTTGGGGTCGTTTTGGGGGTCGTTTTTTGAGGGAGGTCGTTTTTGGGGTCGTTTTGGGGGTAGTTTTTTTAGAGAGGTCGTTTTGGGGTCGTTTTTTGAGGGAGGTATTTTTTAGGGTCGTTTTTTTAGGGAGGTCGTTTTTGGGAGGATCGTTTTTGGGGTCGTTTTTGGGGTCGTTTTGGGGAGGATCGTTTTTGGGGGTAGTTTTTGGGGGTCATTTTTTGGGGTCGTTTTTTGAGGTAGGTCTTTTTGGGAGGATCGTTTTGGGGGGTAGTTTTTGGGGTCGTTTTTGAGGAGGTCGTTTTTGGGGGTATTTTTTGGGGTCGTTTTTTGAGGGAGGTCGATTTGGGGATCGTTTTGGGGGTATATTTTTGGGGTCGTTTTTGGGAGGATCGTTTTGGGGGGTAGTTTTGGGGTCGTTTTTTGAGGGAGGTCGTTTTTGGGGTCGTTTTGGGGGTCGTTTTTTGAGGGAGGTCGTTTTTGGGGTCGTTTTGGGGGTAGTTTTTTGGGGTCGTTTTTGGGAGGATCGTTTTTGGGGTAGTTTTTGGGGTCGTTTTTTGAGGGAGGTCGATTTTGGGATCGTTTTGGGGGTAGTTTTGGGGGTAGTTTTTTGGGGTCGTTTTTGGGGATCGTTTTGGGGTAGTTTTTGGGGTCGTTTTTGAGGGAGGTCGATTTTGGGATCGTTTTGGGGGTAGTTTTTTGGGGTCGTTTTTGGGAGGATCGTTTTTGGGGGTAGTTTTTAGGGGTCGTTTTTTGAGGGAGGTCGATTTTGGGATCGTTTTGGGGGTAGTTTTGGGGGTAGTTTTTGGGGTCGTTTTTTGAGGGAGGTTTTTGAGGGGGTCGATTTTGGGATCGTTTTGGGGTATTTTGGGGTAGTTTTTGGGGTCGTTTTGGGAGGATCGATTTTGGGATCGTTTTGGGGGTAGTTTTTGGGGTCGTTTTTTGAGGGAGGTCGATTTTGGGATCGTTTTGGGGGTAGTTTTGGGGGTAGTTTTTGGGGTCGTTTTTTGAGGGAGGTCGTTTTTGGGGTAGTTTTTGGGGTCGTTTTTGGGAGGATCGTTTTGGGGGTAGTTTTTGGGATTCGTTTTGAGGGAGGATCGTTTTTGGGGATCGTTTTGGGGTAGTTTTTGAGGGAGGTCGTTTTTGGGATCGTTTTGGGGAGTGGATTTTTTAGGGTCGTTTTTTTTTTTTAGAGGAGGTCGTTTTGGGGGTCGTTTTGGGGGTCGTTTTTAGTGGGATCGTTTTTGTTTTTTGGAGGTCGTTTTTTGAAGGTCGGTTTTGGTAGTTTTGAGGTAGTTTTGGGGTCGTTTTTTGAGGGCAGTTTTGGGGTCATTTTTTGAGGGAGGTCGTTTTTGGGATTGTTTTGGGGGTAGTTTTTGGGGTCGTTTTGAGATTGGTTTTGGGGTCGTTTTGGGGATCGTTTTTGGGGGTAGTTATTGGGGTCGTTTTAGAGAGGTCGTTTTGGGGTCGTTTCTTTTGGGGTCGTTTTTTGAGGGAGGTAGTTTTTAGTCGTTTTTTGAGGGAGGTCGTTTTTGGAGGATCGTTTCTGGGGGTAGTTTTTTGGTAGTTTTGGAGGTCGATTTTGGTGGTAGTTATTGGGGGTCGTTTTTTGAGGGAGGTCGATTTTAGGAGGATCGTTTTGGGGGTAGTTTTTGGGGTCGTTTTGGGAGGTCGTTTTGGATCGTTTTGAGATTCTTGATTTTTGTAGTTTTTTTGGGGTCGTTTTGGGGGGTAGTTTTTGGGGTCGTTTTTTTGAGGGAGGTCGATTTGGGAGGATCGTTTTGGGGTATTTTTGGGATCGTTTTTTGGGGAGGTAGTTTTTGGGGTCCGTTTTTTGAGGGAGGTCGATTTTGGGATTGTTTTGGGGGTATTTTTTGGGGTCGTTTTTGGGGGGTCGTTTAGAGAGGATCGTTTTTGGGGGTCGTTTTAGGGGTCGTTTTTGAGGGGAGGTCGATTTGAGATCGTTTGGGGTCGTTTTGGGATCGTTTGAGGGAGGTCGTTTTTTTAGGGATTGTTTGGGGGTCGTTTTGGGGGTCGTTTTTTGAGGGAGGTCGTTTTTGGGGTCGTTTTGGGGGTAGTTTTTTTAGAGAGGTCGTTTTGGGGTCGTTTTGGGGTCGTTTTTTGAGGGAGGTAGTTTTTGGGGTCGTTTTTTGAGGCAGGTCGTTTTTGGGATCGTTTTGGGGGTAGTTTTTTGGGGTCGTTTTTTGGGGGGTCGTTTTTTTGGGAGGATCGTTTTGGGGGTAGTTTTTTGGGGTCGTTTTTGAGAGGAGGTCGATTTTGGGGTCGTTTTTTGAGGGGAGGTCGATTTTGGGGTCGTTTTGGGGGTAGTTTTGGATCGTTCCAGGGGTAGTTTTTTTTGAGATCGTTTTTGAGGTCGTTTTGGGAGGATCGTTTTTGGGATCGTTTTGGGGGTAGTTTTTTTGGGGTCGTTTTGGGGGTCGTTTTTGGAGGATCGTTTTGGGGTAGTTTTTTGGGGGTCGTTTTGGGAGGATCGTTTTTGGAGGTAGTTTTTTGGGGGTCGTTTTTTGGGGAGGATCGTTTTTGGGGGTAGTTTTGGGGTCGTTTTTGGGAGGATCGTTTTTTTAGGGTATTTTAGAGGTCGTTTTTTTGAGGGAGGTCGTTTTGGGATCGTTTTGGGGGTAGTTTTTGGGGTCGTTTTTTGAGGGAGGTCGTTTTTGGGGGTCGTTTTGGGGGTAGTTTTTGGGTCGTTTTGGAGATCTCATTTTTTTGTTTTTTGGGGGGGTCGTTTTTTGAGGAAAGGTCGGTTTTTTGGTAGATTTTGAGGGTAGTTTTTGGGGTCGTTTTTTGAGGGGTAGTTTTGGGGTCGTTTTTTGAAAGGGAGGTCGTTTTTGGGATCGTTTTGGGGGTAGTTTTTGGGGTCCGTTTTTTGAGGGAGGTCGTTTTTAGGGGGTCGTTTTGGGGGTAGTTTTTGGGAGGTAGTTATTGGGGTCGTTTTTTGAGGGAGGTCGTTTTTGGGGTCGTTTTTGGGGTCGTTTTGGGGGTAGTTTTGGGGTCGTTTTTTGAGGAGAGGTCGTTTTTTGGGAGGATCGTTTCTGGGGGAGGATAGTTTCTGGGGTGTTTTTGAGGTAGTTTTTGGGGTCGTTTTTTGGTGGTAGTTATTGGGGTCGTTTTTGAGGGAGGTCGATTTTTTGGAGTGATCGTTTTTTGGGGGTTTTTTTTGGGGTCGTTTTTTGAGGGAGGTCGTTTTTGGGGTCGTTTTTGGGGTCGTTTTTTTGAGGGAGGTCGTTTTTGGAGGTAGTTTTTAGAGATTTGTTTTTTGAGGAGGTCGATTTTAGGAGGATCAATTTTGGGGGGTACTTTTGGGGTCGTTTTTTGAGGGAGGTCGTTTTTGGGGTCGTTTTTTGAGGGAGGTCGATTTTGAAAGTTATTGTTTTGGGTTATTTTTGAGGAAGTGTTTTGGGGGGCAGATTTTGGGAGGATCGTTTTTGAGGAGGTAGTTTTATGGGGTCGTTTTTTGAGGGAGGTCGATTTGGGGTCGTTTGGGGGTTTGGGATCGTTTTGGGGGTAGTTTTTTTGGGGTCGTTTTTTGAGGATCGTTTTAGGGGTCGTTTGGAATTCGTTTTGAGGTCAAATTTGGGGTCGTTTTGAGGGTAGATGATTTTAGGGAGGTCGTTTTAGGGGTTCGTTTTTGGGGTCGTTTTTTGAGGGAGGAAGTTAATTTTTGAGGGAGGTCGAGTTTTAGGATCGTTTTGGAGGCAATTTTGGGGTCGTTTTTTGGGGGGCCGTTTTTGGGAGGATCGTTTTTGGGGGTAGTTTTGGGGGTAGTTTTTTGAGGGAGGGCGTTTTTGGGGTTGTTTTTTGAGGGAGGTCGTTTTTGGGTTGGTTTTGGGGTTAGTTTTTGGGATCTTTTTGGGGGTAGTTTTTTTGGGGTCGTTTTGGGGGGTCGTTTTTGGGAGGATCGTTTTGGGGTAGTTTTTTGGGGTCGTTTTTGGGAGGACTGCTTCTTGGGGTAGTTTTGGGGTCGTTTTTGGGAGTGATCGTTTTTGGGGGTATTTTTTGGGGTCGTTTTTTGAGGGAGGTCGTTTTTGGGATCGTTTTGGGGTAGTTTTTGGGGTCGTTTTTTGAGGGGAGGTCGTTTTGGGGGTCGTTTTGGGGGTAGTTTTTGGGGTCGTTTTTGGGAGGATCGTTTTTGTTTTTTGGGGGGCTGTTTTTTGAGGAAGGTCGGTTTTTGGTAGTTTTGGGGTAGTTTTTGGGGTCGTTTTTTGAGGGAGGTAGTTTTTGGGGTCGTTTTTTGAGGCAGGTCGTTTTTGGGATCGTTTTGGGGGTAGTTTTTTGAGGGAGGTCGATTTTGGGGTCGTTTTTTGAGGGAGGTCGATTTTGGGGTCGTTTTGGGGGTAGTTTTGGTGGTAGTTATTGGGGTCGTTTTTTTGAGGGAGGTCGATTTTAGGTGTCGTTTTTTGGGGTCGTTTTGGGGGTAGTTTTGGGGTCGATTTTGAAGAGGTCCGTTTTTGGGAGGATCGGGTTTGGGGTAGTTTTGGGGTGTTTTGGGGGTCGTTTTTGGTAGAAGTTATTGGGGTCGTTTTTTGAGGAGGTCAGATTTTGGAGGATCGTTTTTGCGCCTTTTTTGGGGTCGTATTTTGAGGGAGGTCGTTTTTAGGAGGTCATTTTGAGGTAGTTTTTTTTGAGGAGGTCGTTTTAGGGGTGATTTTTGAGATTCATTTTTTGAGGGAGGTCGATTTTGGGAGGATCGTTTTTGGGGGTATTTTTTGGGGTCGTTTTTTGAGGAGAGATAAGTTTTTTGAGGAGTCGTTTTTAGGGTCGTTTTTTGAGGGAGGTGGCTTTGGGGTCGTTTTCTTGAGGGAGGTAGTTTTTTGGGGCTGCGTTTTTTGAGGGAGGTCGATTTTTGGGAGGATCGTTTTGGGGGTATTTTTTGGGGTCGTTTTTGTGAGGAGAGGTCGTTTTTGGGGTCGTTTTTTGGGGTCGTTTTTTGAGGGAGGTCGATTTTGGGGTCGTTTTTTGAGGGAGGTCGATTTGGGATCGTTTTGGGGGTATTTTGGGGGTCGTTTTTTTAGGGAGGTCGTTTTTGGGGGTAGTTTTTGGGATCGTTTTGGGGGTAGTTTTTTGGGGTCGTTTTTTGAGGGAGGTCGATTTTGGGGTAGTTTTTGGGGTCGTTTTTTGAGGGAGGTCGTTTTTTGGGAGGTAGTTTTTGGGGTCGTTTTTTGAGGGGGAGGTCAGTTTTGGGGTCGTTTTTAGGTATTTTGGGGGGTCGTTTTTTTAGGGGAGGTCGTTTTTTGGGGGTAGTTTTGGGATCGTTTTTGGGGGTAGTTTTTAAATGTTTTTTGAGGGAGGTCGATTTTGGGAGTGATCGTTTTGGGGTATTTTTTGGGGTCGTTTTTTGAGGGAGGTCGTTTTTGGGGTCGTTTTTGGGGTCGTTTTTTTGAGGGAGGTCGTTTTTTGGTGGGTAGTTTTTGGGGTCGTTTTTTGAGGGAGGTCGATTTTGGGAGGATCGTATTTGGGGGTATTTTTGGGGTCGTTTTTTGAGGGAGGTCGTTTTTGGGGTCGTTTTGGGGGTCGTTTTTTGAGGGAGGTCGTTTTTAGTCGTTTTTTGAGGGAGGTCGATTTTGGGGTCGTTTTGGGGGTATTTTTGGGGGTCGTTTTTTTTAGGAGGTCGTTTTTGGGGGTAGTTTTTGGGATCGTTTGGGGTAGCTTTTTGGGGTCGTTTTTTGAGGGAGGTCGATTTTGGGGTCGTTTTTGGGGTCGTTTTTTGAGGGAGGTCGATTTTGGGGTCGTTTTTGGGGTCGTTTTTTGAGGGAGGTCGATTTTGGGATCGTTTTGGGGGTATTTTGGGGGGTCGTTTTTTTTTTGAGGGAGGTCGTTTTTAGGGGTAGTTTTGGGATCGTTTTGGGGGTAGTTTTTTGGGGTCGTTTTTTGAGGGAGGTCGATTTTACGAGGATCGTTTTTGGGATCGTTTTGGGGGTAGTTTTTGGGGGGTCGTTTTTGGAGGGTCTGTTTTTTGGGGGTCCCCTGGGTGTCCCCCCCCCCCGAGGGCGATGTGGAGGGGGGGGGGTCTATGTCTCTTACTGTCTGTTTGTCTGTTTTTGTTGCGGGTTGTCTCTTGTCTGTCTGTCTGTCTATCTGTCTGTTTATCTATCTGTCTGTCTACCTTTGTCTTTCTCTCTGTCTGTCTATTCTGTCTTTCTCTCTGTCTGTCTCTCTCTCTCTCTCTCTCTCTCTCTCTCTCTCTCTCTCTCTCTCTCTCTCTCTCTCTCTCTCTGAGACGCTCAATGTCTCTCTTTGTTGGATACGCATTTTTTAGTCTAGGGCTGCGCAATGTCTATCTGTATTGGTGCCTTCTGCTTCGTCATCGCCATCATCACCACCTTCATCACTATCATCACCACCATCTCTCTCTTCACTATCTCCACCACCTCCATCACTATCATCATCTCCATCACTATTATTACTACCTCCATCATTATCTTCACCACCTCCATCACTATCATCACCTCCATCACTATCTTCATCACCTCCATCACTATCATCACCACCATCACTTACTATTACTTACCTCCACCATTATCACCATCCTTTGTATCACTATCACTCTCACTTCCATCACTATCTCCACCACCTCCATCACTATCATCACCACTATCACCCCTACCTCCATCACTATCACGACCACCATCACTATCACCATCGCTATCACCACCATCACTATCACCACCACCTCCATCACTATCACTACCACCACCATCACTATCTTCACCACCCACATCACTATCACCACCACCACCACTATAATTACTACCTCCACCACCATCCCTATCATCGTCACCATTATCATCATCATCCCTGAAAAAAATCTTATACTAAGGTTAACTTCAAATATTTCCTCACATTTTACATTCCTTAAAAAATAATACTAATACTAATGAAACACATTCCTATTTTCTAATATCATATATTCTATTTTTATCCGGATCATATAATGAGTTATCTTAATCACAAGATAAACGATATGTCAACGAAGTAAATGGAATAGGAGAGAGAGAGACCTTGAAATATTCATTTTGTCGTCTGCTCTTTCTCCCTCCTTCGTAGCTTCGAGAAATAATGCTTCTTGTTTTAGATAATAATGATAATAATAATAGAAATGATGATAATGATAATGATAATGATAATGATGATGATGATGATAATAGTAGTTGTGATAATGATTATGATAATAATAATGATGATGGTAATAATGATGATGATGATAATAATAATGATAATAGTAACAATAACAATGATAATAGTAGTAATAATAATGATAGTAATAGCAACAACAATAATAGTAGTAGTAGTAATAGTAGTAGTAATGGTAATAATAATAATGGTAATAGTGGTAGTAATAACAACAATAGTAGTATTAATGGTAATAATAATTATAATAATAATAATATTTATAATAATAATAACAACAACAACAACAACAACAACAACAACAACAACAACAACAACAACAACAACAACAACAACAACAATAATAATAATAATAATAATAATAATAATAATAATAATAATAATAATAATAATAATAAGAAGAAGAAGAAGAAGAAGAAGAAGAAGAATAGTAATAATAAGATTAGTTTCGAGAAATAACTTTTTTTGCTTTAGGTTATTCCAGTTCATTTAATTTTTCTCTTGTGCTCCTCCTCTCCTTCTTCTTCTACCTTTTCTCCATTTTCATTTTTTTTTAGATTAATATTTGATAATGCGCATAACCTAAGATTCAATTTTTAACGATTTCAGCTAGAGGCATCAGTCGAGAACATTATATATCTTACTTTTGGTTTAACTGAAAATATTTATTTTACTTTAGTTGTAAATCTCAATTCAAGGTTCCTCATTTTCTAGGATTATCGCTTTCAGCATTTTGATTTTTAGCTTTTTAAAATACTGACCTTTGTGTAAATTATCTGTCCATCATTTTTAATTCGGTTGTTCGTGTGTGCGTTTGTTTTATCGTATACTATGTTTCCCCTTCTCTTGTGTTTGGTTTATTTTCTTTGTTTATTTATTTGCAATTTTTTTCCTCGTTTTCTTTCACTAACGTTTTCGCGCGCTCTTAGCCCCACTACCCCTCCCCCCTTCCCCCTCCCTAAACTCACCTTAAGAAGGGTTACTGATCAGCATGACTTTGCATTTAGAACTCGTTGAGGCCACGCCCATAGTTTATTTGTCTCTGTCTGTTTGTTCTCTCTCTCTCTCTCTCTTTCTTTCTCTTTCTGCCTCGGTCTCTCTCTCTCTCTCTCTCTCTCTCTCTCTCTCTCTCTCTCTCTCTCTCTCTCTCTCTCTCTCTCTCTCTCTCTCTCTCTCTTTCTTTTTCTTTCCAAGCCGGCCTCTCTCTCTCTCTCTCTCTCTCTCTCTCTCTCTCTCTCTCTCTCTCTCTCTCTCTCTCTCTCTCTCTCTCTCTCTCTCTCTCTCTCTCTCTCTCCATCTTTCTCCCCCCGATTTTCTCATTTCCCGTTCTATTTTTTTTCTTCTCCTTCATCCCATTCCTTCACATTTACCGTTTTTTATCTCTTCCCAATTTCACTTGCCTCCCCCTCACACTTCACCCACATTTACTCCCCCCTTTCCTGTTCCCCTCAACTGATTAGCCTCTCGAAAGCTGATTGGTTAATATTCTTTAACGTAATTACGTAATTAGAGCGCCTTTTTTAGGATGCGGATAGTAATATGCGAATCAGGAAGACGTGAGGGGAGAGGGGAGAGGGGGGGGGGGTCAAAGGTTAGATGATCGAAAGTTCTGGGAGATTTTTTGAGGTAGAATAACAACCTTGATACAGTTTTCTCGTTTTCTTTGTTTTAGGTTCGTTTCTCGTTTTTATTTGTACTAGGTTTTGTTCCCGTTTTCTTTGTAATAGGTTCGTTTCTCGTTTTCTTTGTAATAGGTTCGTTTCCCGTTTTCTTTGTAATAGCTTCGTTTCTCGTTTTCTTTGTATTAGGTTCGTTTCCCGTTTTCTGTGTAATCGATTTGTTTCCCGTTTTCTTTGCATTAGATTCGTTTCCCGTTTTTTGTATTAGGTTCATTTCCCGTTTTCTTTGTAATAGATTTGTTTTCCGTTTTCTTTGTATTGGGTTCGTTTCCCGTTTTCTTTGCATTATTCATCAGTTGTACTTATTTAAAAAAAATTGATTTTTGTTTTTCTTTTTCATTCTATCTTTTCTTATCAATCGTATCTTCCTCCTATCCAACTCTTTCTCTTCACACCCGTTTCTTTCTCCTGTTTCCTCTCCACTTCCATTAGCATCTACATTTTTAATCTTCGTCTTCATCTTCTTATCGTTCTTTCTCTTCGTATTATTATCATTATCATTATTTTTCTTCTTCCTCGTCTTCTTCGTCTTCTGCTTTATTCTTCGTCTTCATCTTCTCATCGTTCTTAATCTTCGTATTATTATCATTATCATCATTTTCTTCCTCTTCTTCTTCTTCTTCGTCTTCTTTTGACTCCCCACCCTCCTGTTTCTCCTGTTTCCTCTTCACTTCCATTAACATCTACTTTTTCAATCTTCGTCTTCATCTTCTTATCGTTCTTCCTCATCGTATTATTATCATTAACATTATTTTTCCTCTTCCACTTAGACTTTTTCTTCTTATCATTATCATTATTTTTCTTCCTCCTCATATACTTTCTCTTCTTATCATTATT
>NC_091553.1:6050019-6051176 GCF_042767895.1 Penaeus vannamei
GATTGCATAAACTACTCACATCAAGGATTGCAAAATCACAAAATGCGGTTTATTCATTTATTTATTTTTTATTTTTTCATTCGACGCAGATGTCACTAAGGACTAGAACTATACGCTTCTTCAACGGAATTTCACCTCTATGATAATAAAGTATAGCATGAAATTGTTCCTCAACACGACACAGTTATAAGCATATTTCTTATCACTAAATACCGCCAAAGGATATATTATATAATAATGATTTCCGGAATAATCTACATTTTTTTTTTTTCGCTGTCAAGTTATCCACTCCAGAAAAAGATATGAATGAAAATTGAATATCTTCACAATACAAGAGATGCATTTAACCGGTTTCGAATATATCCTTCATCATACATATTCGAAACCAATTAAATACATCTCTTGTATATTCATTCTCATTCATAGTTTTTTTTTCTACATTTGTCAACATGAATACGGTTCGCTGATACAACTATCCATTTGTTGTTATGTTTACAAATAAATTGATGAGATTAAAGGGAACAGTTAGGAAAAAAAAAATAACTACAACTACAACTCTATCGATATCTGTCTATCTATCTACCTACCTGTCTATCCATCTATCTACCTATCGTATAATACATACATACATATCTATACCTTTATCTACATCTATCAATCTATATATACATATATATACATATGTGTGTGTGTGTGTGTGTGTGTGTGTGTGTGTGTGTGTGTGTATGTGTGTGTGTGTGTGTGTGTGTGTGTGTGTGTGTGTGCGTGTGTGCGTAGGTGCGTGTGTGCATGCGTGCGTGTCCCTTAAAATTCTAACCGGCATATAAAAGCATTTCCTTATCTGTTACAAAATGTCTTCAACAGCATGACTGGCAACACTGCATATCTGGCAACACTACACTCACCCAAATCATCTATAAAAAAAATTAATCAGATAAAACAAAATCGCATCACCAGCATGTTGTGGCATGAGTTTCAAACCGAATTCCCGCCAAATTGCCGTGTCATCGCGATCCCTTTCGCTTCCTTTAGAGCCGATTCGAAAACAAGTATAGACGACGGGGAAACGTGCGGGTTTGGATCCCTTTTAAGTGAAGAAATGGCTTAATCAGCTCAGCTAACTCTCTTGTCACTACCAGATGGCTCCTCTAGTTAGG
>NC_091553.1:6066676-6071676 GCF_042767895.1 Penaeus vannamei
TACACCCACACACACATAAGCACCCCCTCCACACACACATAAGCACCCCCCCACACACAAAACACATACACCCACACACCACATAAGCACTCCCACTCCCACACACACACACACCCACACACACATAAGCACCCCCCTCCCACACACACAAACACACACACAAACACACACACACACAAACACACACATAGATATATATATATACGCATGAATATAACTCTACCATTCCACAGCGTCATGCAAACGCAGCCAAACCGATTTCGTGAATCATATGAAAGCTTGAATAGTTTATTCATTTATTTATTCATGTATCTATTTATGTATTAATTAAATTATTTATTTATTTATTTATCTATTTATTTATCTTATTTTACTTTATCTTATTTATCTATTGATTTATCTACTTATTTATTTATTTATTTATTCATTTATTTATTTATTTATCTATTTATTCATTTATCTATTTATCTATTTTATTTCATTTTATTCATTTCTTTTTATTCTCATCAGCGTGGCATTGGACAGCGTATTATTACTAACAATAACGTAATAACGGCTCTACAAAGAACGAAATTGCTTACTCATCGCGGAAACGTTACAAGAGAACGACAAAGCAAATCGGAAAACGACAAAGGAAAAAAAAAGACAAGGCCAAAAAAAGACGTTATAACGAAAGAGAGGACGATTGAAAAAAAAGAAAAAAAATAACGAAAGAGAGGACGAGTGGAAAAAAAGAAAAGAAAAAAAAATACGACGAAGGAAAGAGATTTTTAAAATGTGGAAAAATAGAAAAAAATGTAAAACAAACAGAGAGCAATGAAATAAAAACAAGAAGAAATGCAACAGCAACGACAAAAAACTAAACTAAACAAAATACAACAAAAAAGACAACAAAACTAAACAGAAAACGATGAAAAAAAACATAAGACAAAAAAACAAACACGAAAAAAAAACTAAAAAAAGAGACAAAAAACATGCCAAAAAAATAAGACAAAAAAGACAAAACAGAGAAACGACAAACAAAAAAACAAACAAACAAGACAAGAGAAACGATTAATTTAGTCCTTTTATGTCCACTACCATAACCGCAGCTATCATTGTGTTTGTTTGTTCATCCTGTTCAGTTGAGGTTCTTTAGATATGTATAACAAACTGTCTGAGGATATTTGTGTGCGTGTGCGTGTATGTGTGTGCTTGGCATGTGCGTGTGCGTGTATGTGTGTGCTTGTCATGTGCGTGTGCGTGTATGTGTGTGCTTGGCATGTGCGTGTGCGTGTATGTGTGTGCTTGTCATGTGCGTGTGCGTGTATGTGTGTGCTTGTGTGTGTGTGTGTTTGTCGTGTGCGTGTGCTTGTGTGTGCGTGTGCTTGTCATGTGTGTGTGCTTGTCGTGTGTGTGTGTGACTGTTTGTGAGCTTGTCATATGCGTGTGCTTGTGCTTGTGCATGTGTGTGTGTTTTTGTCGTGTGCGTGTGCTTGTGTGTATGCTTGTGCTTGTACATGTGCGTGTGTGTGTGTGCTCGTCGTGTGCGTGTGCTTGATGTGTGCGTGTGCTTTGCTTCGTGCGTGTGCTAAAGATGTGTGTGTGCTTGTAAGCATAAAGCGCATGTAACTGTGCGTGTGCGTATGCTTGCCTTGTGCATGTGCGTAAGTCCGCCGTTGTGCGTGTGCTCATCGTGTGCGTATGCTCGTCGTGTGCGTATGCTTGCGTGTGTGTATGCTTATCGTGTGCGTGTGCTTGCAGTGTGCATGTGTATGTGTACTTGTTCTCGTTCGTGTATATGTACACAACAAACAACAATGAAAAATAGATCAAAAGCAGATAGCCAGAGAAACGAATGTAAAATATGCAAGAAAGAGACGACAAGATATCACAAACTTCCCAAGCCATATTTGGTAGTCAGCAAAAGTCAGCTGTCAGAGAACGTGTTCTGAAGGACAACAAAGTATTAAATATAAAACAAAAGATGTGAATGGAATGATGATGAGATAATGATGAAAATGATGATTATGACATGATACTGTTAATGCTGATAACAGGAAGAATAGCAAAAATGATAATGATTATGATGTAATGATGATACTGTTAATGCTGGATAATGATACAATATGAGACGTGATTACGATAGTAATGATACTGATAATGATCACAATAACAATACCAATGATGATGATGATGATGTGATGATGATAATGATGATTATGATTATGGTAATGATGACATTAATTATAATGGTAATGATAATAGTAATGATGATAATTATGATGATGATGATAATGATAATAACAACATCAATAATACTAATGATACTGATAATAACAACAAGCCGAAAATAACAACAGGATTAATAACAATGAAAATAAAGACGACATTAATTCAAAATAAGAAAGAAAAAAGGAGAGATAACCCCCCCCCCAAAAAAAAAAACATATTTCCACAACAAAAGAAATCCATACAGGTAACAAAAGCACCAAAGTTTTCCTTTAAGTTACAAAAAAAAAAAAAAAAAAAAAAAAAAAAAAAAAAAAAAAATCAGCTGTTTCGTGTTTACAACGAATAACTGAGCGAACGCCTTGGGTTAAGCCGGAAAAATGGGTTTTCGATAAGAACACAACAAATCGGCCTCCGTTTCGCCTCTGAATGTTTTCCTGTTTTGTTGTTCTCTTTGTTATCTTTTCTTCTTCTCTTTTTCTCTTTTTTTCGTTTTTTTTCTGTTTTTTTTTTTGTCTTTCTTTGCTCTACCTCTTTCTGTCTGTTTGTTTGTTTCTTTCTCTTCCTCTTTCTTTCTCTCTCTCTCTCTCTCTCTCTCTCTCTCTCCTTCTCTCTCTCTCTCTCTTCTTCTTCTTCTTCTTCTTCTCTCTCTCCTCTCTCTCTATCTCCTCCTTCTCTCCTTGTTCTTCCTTTCTCTCCTTCCTCCTTCCTTCCTTCTTCTCCCCTGCCTCTCATCAAGCATTTGGTCCTCATCCCGCCGTTCTTTGTATCTCCGTCTTCACTTATTCTTCTCTCTCTCCTATCTCCCTCTCTCTTTTTCCACTATCTACATTTTGCGAGATACCTAGCATCCAGAGAGAGAGAGAGAGAGAGAGAGAGAGAGAGAGAGAGAGAGAGAGAGAGAGAGAGAGAGAGAGAGAGAGAGAGAGAGAGAGAGAGACAGACAGACAGACAGACAGACAGACAGACAGACAGACAGACAGACAGACAGACAGACAGAGACAGAGACAGACAGACAGACAGAGACAGAGAGGGAGAGAGAGAGATATAGATAGATAAGATAGATAGATAGATAGAGAGAGATGAACAGAGAGAGAGAGATGAGAGAGAGAGAGACAGAGACAGAGACAGAGAGACAGAGACAGAGACAGAGACAGAGACAGAGACAGGGCAGAGACAGACGAAAGAGAAAGAGGCAGAGGCAGAAACCAGAGAGAGAGAGAGAGAAACAGAAAGAGACAGAGAAAGAGAAGAGAGAAGACAGTGAGACAGAGAAAGAGAGAGACAGAGACAGAGAGAAAGAGAAAGAGAAAGAGAAAGAGAGAGAAAGAGAGAAAGACGCCTTATAGTTAGCGAATTCGATGCCTCAAAATGCGACATGGTGTGTTCTGTTTAATGTTCTGTTTCGTCATTTTCCTAGAATTTTATATATTTTAAAGAATGTGTTTTGGGTTTTGACGTTTTCAAGTGGTGGTGAGGGTGGTGGTGAGGGTGATGGTTATGTTGGTGGCTGTGGTGGTAGTTGTGGTGATGGTGGTGGTGGTGAGGGTGGTGGTGGCGGTGGTGGCTGTGATGACGATGATAGTGGTGCTTGCGGTGCTTGTGATGGTGGTGGTGGCGGTGGTGGTGGTGATGGTGATGGTAGTGGTGGTTGTGGTGGTAGTTGTGGTGGTGATGGTGATGAGTGGTGGTGGAGGTGGTCGTTGTGGTGATGGTGATGGTGGTGGTGATGGTTGTGGTGGCGGTGGTTGTGGTGATGGTGATGTTGGTGGTTGTGGTGGTAGTTGTGGTGATAGTGGTAGTTATGGTGATGGTGGTGGTTGTGGTGGTAATGATGATGGTGCTTGCAGTGCTTGTGATGGTGGTGGTGGTTGTGGTGATGGTGGTGGCTGTGGTTGCGATGGTGATGGTGGTGGTTGTGGTGGTGGCTGTGGTGATGGTAGTGGTTGTGGTGATGGTGGTGATGAAAATGGTGATGGTGACGATGATAATGTTATTAATAATCATAGTAACAACAGTGATGATGATAACAATGGCATAATAATAATGATGATGAGAATAATGATAATGATAATGATAAGAATAATAATGATTATAATAATAACAACAGCAATATTAATAACAATGACATTAATGATAATATCAGTGATAATAATGATAGCTATTATAATGATAAGGACAATAAAAACCAAAATTATATTAATAATGATGATAACAAAACTGGTAATAATAATGATTATGTTGATAATGCTAATAATAACAATTATAATAAAATTAACAACAATGATAACAATAACAATGATAATAATACTAATGAGAATAATAATAATAATAAATAATAATGATAGTAATAATGATGATGATTGGGATGATGATGAAAATGATGATAATAATGAACATGATAATGACAATAGTAGTCGTGTTAGTAGTAGTTGTAGTAGTAGTAATAGTAGTAATAGTAATAGTAATAATAATAATAATAATAATAATAATAATAATAATAATAACAATAATAATAATAATAATAATAATAATAATGATAACACCACCACTACCCACAATAAAAATGACAGATGATGATAATGGTGATGATGATGATGATGATGATGATGATGATGATGATGATGATGATGATGATGATGATGATGATGATGATGGGAAGAGGAGGAGGATGATGATGATGATGGAAGATGATGATAGTGACCAGGATAACGAAGATAATGACGGTAACATAGAACACCATTTAATGAATTTAAAGATGAAATGATGATGAGACTACCGAACCATCT
>NC_091553.1:6081676-6104176 GCF_042767895.1 Penaeus vannamei
ATTATCAATGTTGAATTTTTAAGCAGCTGAAGTAAAACTAAAATTATGAGCTGTAATTTATTTTATATTTCTATTGATATTATCATTATTATCATTATTACCAGTTATAATTTTGTTTTATCTATTTTTTTTAGGGGGGTGTGTGTATTTTTACTCCTTCAAAACACAAATAAAACTATAGGATTCTATGAAGTCAATTTCTCGTGAAAAATAGATGAAAAAAGGAGCATACACACACCACAAATTACCACACCCACTTATGGTATCAAAAATAAGTATCTACAGCAAAACCTACACTTTAATAATTCGAGCTAAAGTGTGGACAGGATTCGGTTATTTTCTTGTGGTCTCAATATAACGTCCTTGTAGAGACCACAAAGGGAGTTATTGCAAGCTCGTGTTAAGAAAATTATTGTTGTTTTTGGTTTAGTCTCTTGGTCTTATGTTTACAGGATTGTCTGTATTTTATCAATTTCAAGAAATTTATGTATATATATATATATATATATATATATATATATATATATATATATATATATATATATATATGTGTGTGTGTGTGTGTGTGTGTGTGTGTGTGTGTGTGTGTGTGTGTGTGTGTGTGTGTGTGTGTGTTCGTGCGTGCGTGCGTGCTCGTGTGTGTGTGTGTGTGTGTGTGTGTGTGTGTGTGTGTGTGTGTGTGTGTGTGTGTGTGTGTGTGTGTGTGTGTGTGTGTGTGTGTACATATATATATATATATATATATATATATATATATATATATATATATATATATATATATATATATATACACATATATACATATATGTATATATATACATATAAATATATATACATGTATATTTTTTTCTTTCCATTTTCATTTCTTTTCTTTTCGTTTCTTTTCTTTTGACTATTAATCCATTCTTTTTTATCTTTTATATAATATTTCATAATCATCGAATGCAATCACAAATAAGACACGTTCATTATAACACCTTCAATTGATGCTTTACGTAACAGACTAGAACTTGGCCTAGAATAACATAATTCTTTTAGGACACGTGTCTCTCGAGTCCGTTATATCCTTCTCTTGTCCCGAAGTTGGTATTAAGGCCCGTTTCGTCACGCCATCTCTCGGTTTGGCCTTTTGCAATCGATTTCCGGAAATTAGCGAATGTCGCCAATAAAGGAAATGGAGGTCTGGATTTGTATATTATTTGAGATTTAGGTATAGGCCTACATAAGCCCGGTCAATCTTTCTCTCTGTCTTTCTATGTCTGTCTGTCTGTCTCTTTCTCTGTCTGTCTGTCTCTCTCTCTCTTTCTCTATGTCTTTCTCTCTCTTTCTCTCTATGTCTGTCTGTCTCTGTCTCTCTCTTTCTCTGTTTCTGTCTCTCTCTCTCTGTCTCTGTCTCTCTCTCCCTCCCTCTGTGTGTGCGTGTGTGTTTGTTTGCGTGTGTGTGTGCGTGTGCGTTTGTGTGTGTGTGTGTGTTTTTGTGTGTATTTGTGTGTGTGTGTATCCATCTAAACCTACTGGTATGTATATGCCTATATATGTATGTATAAAAGAAACAATTGTATATACAGACATATAGATGGACAAACAGATGATATAAACATCTGAATTTGTGCTTTTGTTGTATTTTTCTCACATAACTCGTGCCTCCGTGCTTGGAAAGAGACTCGCGTGCTTAAAAGACATTTGGAAATAATTATGCTTCGAATAGCACAATAAGGGATAACGGAAGCAAATAATTTTGTAAATGAGGAAAGTCACCTTGACGGAGAAAATTAAAACTTTGTCGTTATTTTGAGAATATATTGCACGATTATACGACAGTTTGGGGAGTTAGAGTGACTTTGAAATTGATTTATGAAGGTGAGGATAATCGTTGAGAATTGGACATAGTTACCGTAAAATGGTTTTCATGATTATGGAAATTATCAGTATATAGATAAAAATATGACCCTTTCAAAATGTCCAAAATGCTTCAAAATGTTAAATAATATATATATATATATATATATATATATATATATATATATATATATATATATATATATATATGTGTGTGTGTGTGTGTGTGTGTGTGTGTGTGTGTGTGTGTGTGTGTATACATACATACATACTGCCGTGGGCTCTCATCAGAAGCGACGGACGTTGGCAAGGCGCCGTCTGGCGACAAGCTGCTCGACGTGAACCTCAGCTCTGGTCACGGCTTCGATGCCGCCCTCGAGCATCAGGGTCCCGTTGACGCGGGGCCTTACAAACCTGACGCCAAAATTTCGCTCGATCCAGGCGGCCCTGCAGCCCTCGGGGCCGAGCACGAGGATGTGTTCGTCGCGCTTGATGCGGAGAGACACGAGGACGTGCTCGAGCTGCAGCTTGAGGTTGGCCATGAGCTCGAGCTCGGCGACGGCGGCCAGGGCGTTCTTCCTGAGGCCCGTCATCAAGATCTGGACGTCGGGCTTGTTCCGCTCAGGGAGCTGGATCCTGACGCCGTGTCTCTTGGCGACGTGACCAATTCGGAATCCGCCCTTGCCGATGGCTCTGCCGATCCGGCCGGGCTCGACGCAGACAGGGAACGTCCCCCTCGGCTCCTCTGGGCGAGCTCCTCATTCAGGCGGCGCCTCTCGGCAACATATTAATAATGTCGTTGTGGTGTAACGGGAAGCACGACGGTCTCGGAAACAGCTGACCCGGCTTCGAGTCCCGGCGAAGACAAGGTTTAGCTCGATGGAGGCCACGGCCTTCTCGGCTGCGCTCAGAGGTCTCTTGACCACCAGCGGCTTTCAGGGTGCTCGCCGGATTTGGTGCGGAGGCCTTGGCGGCGTAGCTTCTGCCCTCGGGAAGGATGTTCTCCGGAAGGAACACGCGCTGCTTGAGCACGTCCTGCTGGACGAGCTTCTCCAGCTCCTTGAGGGCACCGCGCACACTGCCCGACCTGCCTGACACAGCAATGGGCGATTCCTTGTCCTTAGGAACGCTGACCCGCACTTGGTACTTCTCATGGATGTACTTGAGGCGGGCGCCGCCCTTGCCGATGGCCTTGCCGTAGTGCGCGGGCGCGATGTCGGGGGAGGCCGTCTCAGAGCTGCGGACTCGGCCTTCGATTTCGCCGAGCTTCTTGAGCCTTGCCGACGAGAGCGCAGGATTCCGAAGACTCCTCCATGGACGGCATCTCAAGCCAGATGCCGGGGGCTTGCCTGGCCTTCATCAGGGGCTGCAAGGCCACTGGGATCTGAACCGACATCCGCAATGGCCTCTGGCCGCGAACGAAGTCCTCCATGTGCTGAATGTATTATAACGATAATGATACTGATAATGATAGTAATAATGAGAACAAATATAACAATAATGATAAGGATAATAATAGTAGTCATAATAATAGTAATCATAATAATTAGTAATAATAATGATAATAGCAACGATACTGAGGATAATAACATTGATATTAATTAGCGAAACTGCGAACACCGTCTCGACTCCTCGATTCGAACCACTTTTCCCTTACTCCCATCGGTATGTGTTTCGGATACGAGAGTCGAAAATTGCGGTTCAGGGGCCGGGGTCGGATTCTCAAACGCCGTATCTCTTTAAGGCGCCTTAACTTACGAGCGATCTTACAGTCCATCCACAGAGCAAGGGACCCGCCATATTGGTGCGAGGAGGAGGAAGGAGAAGAAGGAGAAGGTTTAAGAGACGCAGAAGGAAAGAGAAGGAAGGAAAAGGAGTAGGTAAGGCGCCTCAGGTTAAGGCAGGGGGAGTGCAGCCTTTAACGCTTTCCGGCAGGCGGGAAATCAACACTCTTCGCTCTTATACAAGGGAATTACAGAAGGACGGTTAAGGCTTCCAGCGTGCTCTAGCTTAAGGCTCTTTTGAGAATCCGGCCCCAATTGCTGCTCAGGGGAAGGCTAGAGCAGTAGCAACTCGAGGAGGTGTCATGGCGCCTGTTTTGATGACTGTTCAGTGGAAATATATACATTAATATCATTATTTTCCACCCATTTTGACAATTGAAAAGGCCAAAATGATGGACCACATCCACAAAGCATCCGTAACTTTTGTGACGTCATCAAAGTAAACCCCCATGTGTGTTTTTTTTTTTTTTTTTTTTTTTTTTTTTGCTAATACTGAAGGGTGAGTTTTGGACCTAGAGGCAGAGCCGGTTTTAAGTCGATTTGACCGATTTGATTCAAATTAGAGCCTCTTTCTTTATATTTAAAGTAAAACAAAACTTTTCATAATGCCATTCAAAAATTGTTTATACCAAGCATTTAATGTTTATTATTATTATTATTATTATTATTTTTTTTTTTTTTTTGGGGGGGGGGTTGGTTTGTATGTGTTTTTATATGAAATACAAACCATAAATTTTATTATGTAAAATAGAGGCCCCAACCATCAGTTTTCTAATTAGGCCCCGAAATTCTTAGCACCGGCCCTGCGTGGAAAGAATCTGTATTTGGAGAAATTACGAAAAATATGTATTGGAATTTATAACGTTGATGTAATATTCCCCCCTCCCCTCCCTTTTTTGACCAGTTGTATATCTTTTGTCTCTATCTTATCGGTAGTTTTAACTTTTTCTTACCGGTATTGAGATAAGATGTTGTATGTCAGTTGTTTTCTGAAATGCTTATCAAGGCCGTGTCACACTAGCACTTTTTCCGTCAATTTTCGGACAATTTTATTTGACATAAATACAAACATTATCGAATATAGCTCTTGATTTGACTATGCTTGGCTGAAAAAGTTGATGGAAAGGTTTTCAGACGGAAACGATCATTATCGTCTGACTGGAGAATCGACAATTCGCTCAAAAATGGACCAAATTTCAGAAAATTGTCAAAAAATTGACGAAAAAAGTGCTAGTGTGACAGCACCTTTAGTGTTTTATTTATTGTCTAATTCCTGTGTGTATTTTGTTATTGTACAACTTGCTGTACAACTTGTTCGTTTGAAGTGAACGTACAAGCACACACACACACGCACGCACACACATAGGCATACACACACACACATACGCACACGCACACATACATACACACACACACACACATATATACTTACACACGCACACACATACGCATACGCACACACACACACACACACACACACACACACACACACACACACACACACACACACACACACACACACACATATATATATATATATATATATATATATATATATATATATATATCACACACACGTGTATACATACGCACACACACACACATGCCTATAGTATACGTGTACGTGCTTGCAAGTACTCCTAAGCGTGGGAAAGCAAGGCACGAGAAACCAGGAAAAGTATTTTTAAAAACTTTTAATCTCACTTATCACAGTTATTTTTAAACAAAGATAACTCTTTTTCCTTTTTTTGAGATGTCTGACTTGGTTTCATATCTTATCGGCCACAGTCTCGTTTCTCCAAAATAGAGATTCGGATTTTCCAAGACACTAGAAAAGAAATATACGGTTTTAACTGCCTAGTTTTGCCGGAAAAATATATCTAAAAATTTTCTCCGATTTTCTTCCTGCTGTGTCTGTCATTACCTGTCACTGTCGTGTTATCTTCGCCAGACGCATCAAAGACTTCCTGTCATTATCCTGTCATCTCATATTTCATGTCAGTCATATGCTGGCACCCAGTGAGTGATTTTGTTCAAGCATTTACGTGAAAATTATGTCTCTCTCTCCCTCTCTCTATTTCTTTGTCTGTCTCTCTCTCTCTCTTTGTCTCTGTCTCTGTCTCTCTCTCATTCTCTGTTGCTGTTTCTATCTTTTTGTCTCTGTCTTTATCTCTCTCTGTTTGTCTGTCTCTCTCTGTTTGTCTCTGTCTCTCTATCTCCTTCTCTGTTGTTTATATCTGTTTTTATCTCTATTTGTCTGTCTCTCTCTCTCTCTCTCTTCTTCTCTGTTGCTGTTTCTATCCGTTTGTCTCTGTCTTTATCTCTACCTGTTTGTCTGTCTCTCTCTGTTTGTCTCTCTTTCTCTCTTCTTCTCTGTTGTTTATATGTTTGTCTATGTTTTTATCACTATCAGTCTGTCTGTCTCTCTGTTTCAATTAATGAATCTCTGTCTGTCTCTGTCTCTGTTTCACCCTCGGCCTGTCTGTCTGTCTGTCTCTCTCTCTCTCTCTCTCTCTCTCTCTCTCTCTCTCTCTCTCTCTCTCTCTCTCTCTCTCTCTCTCTCTCTCTCTCTTTATCTCTTGTCTGTTTATCTAACGATGAAGTTGGAAATCTTTCTTATAAAAAAAACGCAATCATAAGTTACTAACTTTTAGAGGAAATATATGATAAAAAATATATAATTGAAATCTGTAATTGAAAAATGTTTTAGATGTATATGAAATGTTGGAAAAAATATATATACACGCATGCACACATATATATTTGTGTGTGTGTGTGTCTATGTATGTATGTATGTATATAATCATATACATTTGCACACAGACACACACACACATATGAATGGTGTGTGTGTGTGTGTGTGTGTGTGTGTGTGTGTGTGTGTGTGTGTGTGTGTGTGTGTGTGTGTGTGTGTGTGTGTGTGTGTGTGTGTGTGTGTGTGTGTGCGTGCGTGTGTGTGGCGTGTGTGTGTGTGTGTGTACACATGCGTATGATTATATACATATATATATATATATATATATATATATATATATATATATATATATATATATACATATATACATAAATAGGTGTGTGTGTGTGTACACAAACACACACATATATATATATATACGTGTGTGTGTGTGTAAGATGTCTCAAGACGCAGTTACGAAGATTCGACTGACTTGGTTTGAGTTATTTCTCTTTCTTCTTTGTTCTTTTTCTTGGAAACTCTTGACTTCCTCCGCTGTATCTAGCTGTCGTCCACGCCCATGCATTAGGCGAGGTGCCCAATCTCTAATGATTGACAGACCTGATTAGTAGTCGTGGATTCGGCCGGCTGGGTTGGGCTGAGGTGTTTTCACGATTTATTTTATTTTTATTTTTATGGGAACTTATTCTTCAAATGTGTTAAATATTCTTTAGTAACGAAATGTGGCATTGGTTTCTTTACATATGCTAAGGATTTTTATTAAGACTTGTCTAAAGAATCTCATGAGGTTATGTGTGTTCCAGATGTTACTGTTAATAAGAATACGTAATATTAAGTTGGTAAGTATATGGCATAGTGTTCTTTTCATTTGAGATGCTACCGTGTTTTGATGCATGATAATATATATATATATATATATATATATATATATATATATATATATATATATATATATATATATATATATATATATATATATATACACGCACGCACACATACGCAAACGCAATGGTCTACATTTATTCTTCGTCATTATTGTAAGTTTATTAACTCTAAGGACTTTCACCTTCCAGTTAAACCGATTTCGGGTGTTTTGGCTACACGCACGATGTTTTTAAATGTCTCGATCAAGTTTATATAATTATTTTGATTTACCAATTGCGCTTTTCAACTACACTGATAACGAAAGGTAAAGGCTAGTAAACTAAAATAGGGAGATACGGTGCTTATTGGTTCCCTTAGGCCGTTCAGGACTGGAACAAAGTCAGCCTTTTCATCCTTTCGTATTGAAAGGATGAAAAGGCTGACTTTGGCTGACTTTGCTCTTACACCTGAGGAAGTAGATAGTAGAAGGGGTTGGAGAAGGGACGGAAACGGAAGAGCAGAGGGGAGAGGGGAGAGAAGACCATGCAAAATTGATTGAGTCTAGGACCCAAAGTAGGGGAGATCCCTGCATTGGGTCTCAGTCCCCGTCTCCTAACCCTCCCCCCCCCCCCCGTCCCCACACACTACTACAACGGGCAAGGGATTAGGGGAGGGGGGGGGGGAATTCAACGATTTTTTCATCATTCTTTTGTTTATTAACTCTAAGGACTTCTCACTTCCAATAAAACCAATTTCGGGTGTTTTGGCTACGCGCACAATGTTTTTAAATGCCACGATCAAGTTTATAGAATTATTTTAATTTACTAATTGCGAGGAGAATTACTGTCGAAAATCATTGTATTAGTTAATGGTTAAAAGTAAAATAAATGTGCTAGACATATAAGGTCATATAGCACTATAGGAAGGTATTTAGAGAGTGGCGAAGGGTGATAGTTGCTGTGTCAATAATCAAGAGTAATATTGAAAGGATAAAGATGGGTAGAGGAGTTGATGTGTGAATGGGTTATGGTGGGTTTAGGTAGAGGATTAGGTCAAGTGAAGGATATATATGCGTCTGAGGAAGGAAAGCAGTTCGCCAAAGCCAAAAGTGTGGGATCATGGATGGATTGTATGAAGAAAGGATATGACAAAGGTCTGGTCTGAGAGAACGGAAGCCGCGAATATTCCAATGTAGGAGAGCTATATCTTAGTTGATTTATTTGATTTATGAGTGATAACGTATACAGTACGTGTTGGGGAATTTGAAGGGGAAGGAGCTAAGGGATGAGATAAGGAATTAGTGGGGGGAGAAGGGGGGTGTAGTATCAGTAAGGGTATCAGGAGGTGGAGGATCTGGGGAAGGGCATAGTTGAACAGTAGTGTTTGGCAGGATGTCCAAAACGCCAACAGTTTTGACATTAGCAGGGAGGAGGTTGGGATGGTCGAACAGGGAGGTATTGTCCACTAATGTAAATATGAAAGGGAAGGTCATGTGTACGGAATGTAATTTTGGCAATGTTGGTGGGGTTCTATCGATGGCCTTAAGGAGGAATGGAGTAGCACTGTACTGATATCACATCACGGTCTTTGAGGCAGCCGAGTAAGTATTCTCCACAATCTGACCAATCGATATCCATAGGGCAGCTTGCTGGGGAGACAAGAGACAGTTCTGGTACAAGTATTAAGAGTTAGATGAGGTTCTGCAGGAATGGGGTTGCCAGAGAGAGATGTTAGACTTGATAATGCTACAGCTTCAGTTTCAGATATAAATGTAACGAGACGGGAACGATCGGGTCGGGTATAGAGAGACTCTGCCCACTTGCTTTTGGAGACAATGTTGAAAGAGAAGTGTTGCCTGAGTAAGGAACTGTAGGGGAAACACGAAAAATCGGTCCCATTTGGCTGGGCTAAATAGAATATTTAAGATATTTGTAGAGTTGGGGGCGGTAGAAGGACGGGGGCGTGTGGAAGAGGGAGTATCGTTGAGAGGGGTAGTATTACGGAAAGATGGAGAATAAGGCTATATGGGAAGATGGGGTGATTGATGAAGAAGGTTGTGGTGATGAAGTTGAGGAAGTTGGGAGAGTAGGAATGTCTTCTGGAGATTGTCTCGACTTGGGTGGATAATGTACTACCAGGCATTGAGGAGTGGGTATTAGTTGCAGTGTTCAGAGTCGTGGTCAAAGGAGAGCCTGGGGTCGGGGAGCCGGGAGAGTTTGAATCGATGGGGCTATCTGATGAAGGGGCAAACCTCATTGCTCCTATTAAGGATATTACATGGGAAGCTTTGACTATATTGGGGAAATAAACAGTCCACCCCTCAGTGTCACCTTGAAAGGTAAAGGCTCGTAAACTAAAATAGGGGGATACGGTGCTAATGGTTCCCTTAAGCCTTTCATGACTGGCACAAAGTCAGCCTTTCATCCTTTCAGCACGGCTCTTACACCTTAGGAAGTAGATAGTAGAAGGGGTTGGAGAAGGGACGGAAACGAAAGAGCTGGAGGGAGAAAAGACCATGCAAAATTAATTCAGCAGAGGGCTGAGGCCCAAAGTAGGGGAGATCCCTGCATTGGGTCTTAGTTCCCGTCTCCTAAGTCCCCCCACGACTACAACGGCCAAGGGATTGGGGGGTGGGGGGTGAATTCAACGATTAAAAAAACAATGTTCTACATTTATTTTTCATCATTCTTGTAAGTTTAATAACTCTAAAGGACTCTAAGGACTTTTAACCTCCAATAAAACCAATTTCGGTTGTTTTAGCCACACGCACAATGCTTTTAAATACCTCGGTCAAGTTGATCTAATTGTTTTGACTGACGAAGAATTACGCTTTTCAACTTCACTTACATGGCTAACGAGTAGAATTACTTTCCAAAATTAATGTAACACTGGGCAATATAGTCTCCGAATTTGTCTTTAATGACCATGTTGGCATCTCGTCCTAGTCTTTAGAAACGAGTAGAGGTTCTCGGTGCTGTGAGTAACGTCCCTCTCTGTCTCTGTCTTTCGCTCTGCCTCCCTCCCCCCCCATCTCTCTATGTCTTTCTCTCTCTCTGCCTCCCTCCTTCGGTTTAGAGACCTGCAAGGCCTGCGAGGAGAGCCTGTTCAGTCGGTGTGTGCTTTACATACCTTGGATGTGTGGTGAAGCGGCGGACGAAAGTCAAGTCATGAATTGAAGCTTCGAATCGGTCTCACCCTATGCAAAAAGTGTGGTATTAAGTGAAGGTTCGAAACGGAATTCGAAACAGGGTTGACAAGAGTTGATGTTCGAGACGGAATTCGAAATAGGGTTGACAAGAAGATTTGGTCGTAACTGTACATGATTCTGAGCTGTCAGACCTGGAAGTCAGAAGGTGGATTGGCCTGCCGGTGAGTGCCATGAACTCGCCTGACAAGAGTATTCTCCGAGGACGACCCTGGCCACCAGGTCGTCTTCCGAGGAAACAGTTGGTGGACGAGGCTCGTGGGACGACTAATGGAAATTGTGGCATGGGGAGATTGATCAATTCTGTCGTCGGGAGTCAGGAGTTAGAGATGGGACGGCAGCTGGTGGGTCGAAACGAAGGTGGATGCAGCTATATGCACGCACACGCACACGCACACGCACACGCACACGCACACGCACACGCACACGCACACGCACACGCACACACACACACACACACACACACACACACACACACACACACACACACACACACACACACACACATACATACATACATACATACATACATACATACATACATACATACATACATACATACATACATAATCCCTCCCCCTCCCCACCCATATCTGAGTGAATAAACCAATCAATACATGTGTGGCTAAGGCAGAAGCATATCGAGTGATAGAGGATCATTGCCTCTGATATTTCAATGTCTAAATTCGAAGAAGGGAATATTATAATTTTCGCTATGTGTACTATATATCCATTTCCTTCGCGATATATAAACAAAGTTCAAAATCCTACAATATTGTTTATTACGGAGGGACTCAGAATGAAGCAGTAAGTACCAAATCCTAAGAAAATAAAATATTGAATACAAATCTATGTTTCCTATTATTTTATTATCACATGTATTTCAAGTGTCTGATTTAAAGATTTTTGCATTCCTTAGGGATAACTCAAATAAAAGCTTTCTGTAAGATAATTCCTCGAGTGCGAGTAGTGACAAGTTCCTACAATAAATAAAAGAATAGGACAAAAAACAAGGAGAATTAAGCCACCTTGCACATTTCAACTCAAACTTTATTTATATAATCTGCTTATATTCAAAGTTTAGTTTTCCTTCAAAAAGAAAAATATGACTCATATCAGGTTTCAAGTAGTTGGTCTAATGGCAAAATGGCAATTGTAAAAGGGTAAAAAATCATACCAAAGAAATGAAGAAATTAAGCTCAAAACGGATCCAGTGGAGTAAAGATTTAGAGCACCTTCTCACAAACCTGAATTGTTGAAAAAGAAATACCATAGCTACATACTTGATAAATAAAATAATCTCTGGGATATTTTCAACTTAGGCAGGTTCATTGGTTTTATCACTTCTTGGAACTCAACAGTCCTTAAATATTTCATTCCAAAACGCTGTACTATTTCGTTTGGGTTTTTTCTTCTTTTTGCACTTCTTACACTTACCTTTTATGGAATCGTGGACACACATTTTACTCTTTCTTTTCATATCTTTTTGTTTCTTACAAAGTCCGCAATTCTTTTGTTCTGCCTTGTGCCGGCACCGACTGTGCATTTCTTGTGCTTCATTTTTGCAATGCTTACATTTTAACTGTAATCTGTTATGTTTACATATCAGATCAGAGTTTCTTCCAAAGAGATTTCCACTCTTACTTTTAAGTCTCTTGAGCTTTTTCTTTAGCAATTTGATCCCATTTTCCTCTGAACCAGCAGTATTAACTTGTTTCCTCTTGTAGGTTTTCCTAAATTTTTCTAGATTTTCTTTCTTCCCCTCGTTTTTACTCACTCTTTCCAGATAGTCTTCTGCATAGCTCAATATAGTATCTACTCTTTCAATAGAAGGATTATAGACCATACGAAGGGTATGTGCAACGTTTTCACACAAATCTTCAGGAACTCTATTACTTTTACATTCTGTTACTTTGCTTTGCAAATTGGATAAACTTTCATGGATATCTTTACCATCACCATACATCTCTCTACCAATAATAACTCTTGATAATTCATTCAACAACTTTTGCATCCGACGAATAATATCGGGAGATGCATCATTAAAATCTAGCGAGTCTCTTTCCTTTTTCAAGAGTTTAACACGTCTTTTCACATCAAAATCAACAGACTTCAGATCTGAAACACTTTCAGATATTTTAGCCAAGAGATCTTCTCTTGTCCTGGGAAGATTTTCCAGAATACGTGAGGAGCTTTTGCTAATTCTGCCGCGATAACCTGGTAGAGGCTGGTTACTGTCTTCTAGTTCTGTCAAGACTTTGTTTGAATCTGAGTACATTAAAAGTTCCTGTATATTAGGGTCATTAGTGACGTTGGCTATATTGGTGATGTACTCTTTATATTCACCTACTGGTATACGACCAAGTAGAACTTCAATTATTCCTTTTGCAAGTTTCCTGTCCTTCCAACTTCCACAGATGTGAACCTGGAATGAAAAGAAATACCTTTATATCACACAAACAAAATCCAGTTTCTCTTGCTTAACTGCACCTTGGTTACTTATGTAGCTGTTTAAAATTTTCATAATGGTTTCCCTTTGACTAACACATGAGATATGGACAGACAGACTAACACACTCATATACAAATGAAGACAAAATTATGGAAGGAATAGAGCACACTGAAGTTAATTTCAATACCTTTAGAAAAGACAGAAAGAAGAAAGAAAAGAAAAAAAAGGCTAATTGGACCCCATAAACTAGCATTTACAATCATAAAATAATAGATTGGATTTGGAACTGAAGAAGATGAATATAAAATGACCTGGAATTGATGTTTGTCTTACCTGACATCTTCCATATTTTGTATTAATAATAACTTTGGCATTTGACAGTTTCTGGACTTCCTTCACAACCATCCCTTGCCGTCCTATTAAGCGTCCAGCATCTCGTTGCTTCACAGAGAATTTTGTAACATCTGCTGGCACCTGTTTGAAAAAAATACAAGACATTTAACACTTGGCAACAGATTCCAAATCTTTCTTAACCAAAATTCTTCAAGTAAAGGTGAGTTGACCATACCCACATACATATACACGCACAAAAAAAGGTTACCTCTAAAATCTCAGCTCCAGCGCTGACTGTGAGTTTGCCATTTTCCTGTAAAACTGGTGAGGAGTAGCTGATGACCGTTTGTGGAACTTGAGAGTAATAAGAGTTCTCGTGCCTATGAGGACAAATATAGCTGTAATGTCCTTGCTTGGCACATATGCAACAATACTGTTCTTTTAAAGGGCGAACCTTGTGGAATTCTGGGCTTTGTACTTCTTCCCCAGAAGTCTGAAAATGAAAAGAAGAGAGATGTGAGTTATAATCGTTTCCATTTTCAAACAGAATAATGCATAATATAATAATGTATACCTATGAATGTCTCTACACAAGAACCTGTCAATAGCTGAGGTGGATGTAAAAATATTCAGCAGTTTGTGTATCTTACTCCTGACAGCTTCTACTCCTGATCAACTGACATAAAAACACATATTCAATAAATTACAAGTTTAGCAACTTTGTAATGCCACTACAGGAGACACTACTTCACACCACAAAACATGACATACACAAAGACAAAATTCTTCTGAATAGCTATGAACAGTTTCTAAACTAGTCTTGTGATAAGTGTGCCAAGACTCAATTCACGATATTTAGTTGATTTCACAGACCCTGTTACAGCCGAGCATCAGACTGAAATTTTCACCCCACTCGGTGCCTGAACGTTTCTATATGCAGACTTTAGTTCAAACTGCTTAAGATTTCATTACAAAACCAAAAGAAATGTTGAGAAGGACAATGGAATACCAGTTTGTGAATATGACTTAAAATTCTGATAAAAAAGCTTCTGGGCATCTAATCATATTATATCAACGCCTAGGATGGACATTTTTTTCTATAAATCCAAAATGTCATGCTCTTGCATGTATTAAAATTATTATTATCATTGTTTTATGTATATATATATTTTTTTAATGATGAGTCAAATCTTGTTAAATGAAAGTTTGTGAAAATGTTTCTCAGTAATAAAGGCAATTCTATACCCTCACCCAGTCTGGAACCCTAGATGCAACGGCATAACTTACAAAACAAGGATTTCAGACAGCATATTGTGTTGACTATCTAATGTATATGTAATTACAGAGTGGTTTCTTCCTACACAAATTGCAGTTGCCAAAGTCTCAGTACAACATACCATATATAGTACAAAGATGAAGCTTAGCCAGAAAGTGATTTGGTTTATCGTGGGAAAAAGGTATAAGAACTCTGATGACAACATGTCCTGTTCTCTTAGACTTTCTTAGGCGTTGTATTCAAGTTAAAGGAGGGAGGTAAATTTTTCCTTGAGATCACCCTGGCCCATGTGTACAACAATAACAAAATTACAAAGGCAGTTATGTATGACTGATGTGTAATCTGGTTAGGCCTACACCTTAGGGGCTTCTGCATAGAACATAGGAATACCTGAATCTACTCCTGTCTTGGCTTCTGTAACCTGACTTCACACAAGTAAGAACTACTCCTGTTAGCATATCCACCTCATGATACCTCATTTCAAACTAGTGTCCTAGCTCTTCAAAACCCAACGCAATTTATGTCAGCCCTGCTCACTTATAATATTCCGAACAACATAATAAAATATGTAGTAGTAAATAAAATAAACCCAACCAATACATAAACAGATATCATTAGTGAGGATAAAAAGACACTACTTTTTGTAAAACATTCACATAGATGGCTAATTGGGTGTACAAAGGAGCCAACATGGGGAATAATAATAGTATATTTCATAAACTTCTTAAAGGATTACAAGATAGAATTCATTAAAAAAACAAACAAACAAATTGTCGTACCGTTATGTGAAATCGCCTCCACAAATCTGGGCACATCTGCATCTGATGACCATGAAAGCCACACAAATGGCATCTGACAGCAGCTGAAGTGTTGTAACAAAATCCATGGGGTTCTCCACCACACTGCAAAGAAATTTCGACATGAGATGTACAGGTAAATCTGAATATACATTTTCTTTCCTTTATGCATTTAGCATAGATAAAGACATTCACATGGGTATCTGTACATTTGTATCTACATGTACCACCAGCAATACCTCTGACCATACACATCTAATGTTCTTCACCGAATTTGATCTGGGTAAATATAATTGACAGCCAAATAAAGCCTGTCACTTGTTAAAGACCCTCTAGGTTTAATATTTCAAATATATGCTCATAATGATGAAGAAATGACAAAAAACATTGAAATTCTTATACATGTCACATCTATTAAGAAATAATACAATGTTGTTAGATAGAGAAATATGTTAATGGAATCATATGCAGATAGCACCACTCAACTATCTTTTTTCCATTCTTATTTTATAATAGAAATTGGAAAAATATGTAAACAAAACATTAGAGTACTTTCATGATGTAAGCAATAATACCTGTACTATTAGAATATTTGACTTATTGTGTAAGTCACAAAAGAATTGGGAGTGAGATTAGATACTAGGGGGACACCCTAAAGGCCTGTCCAGAGCAGAGGCAGGCCTGATAGCCAGGAAAGGTGGGCAAACCATCAACTTGCCAGAGCAAACAAAAAGCAAAATCACCAGGAGGTGCCCAGTGGCTTGAGCTGCTGCTGTTATATTGTTCTTCCTGTTTGTGACTTTTCATTATAAATGGCTACATCATTGCCCGTTAAGTACAAAATGTGCTTAAGCTCATTCTTCAATGTTTTCTGAAATCTTGCTTAAGGCCATGATGTAGTTCCCGAAGTACTGTGTGGCTTCTATAAACATCTTATACTGAACCAATCTTTGCACCAAAGTCTCTTCTTTTTCTTTACACACAAAGCAATTATTGTGACTAAGGCATTTAAATTCAACTACAATATCAGAATTCTCCTCTTGGAACAGACCGCAACATAACTAGTGCCTTGTCTCCAGAATAGTAATGATGATTTAAGGCTGATGTGAACTAGTCAAATTTTCATCATTGTTTACATAAAATGTAAACAGGTGATACAACAAATGACATGACTGACAGTACTAAATGATTGGCGGTGATACTTTTGTCAAACCTCTTTGCACTTATAAGCAATTCCTATCTATCAATCTTATTCACATCTAATTGCTTGTATTTGCCTTGCTTTTGTGTCAGACCTTGAGGACAGAGTTTCAATAATGATGAGATGATTTTATTTGTTTGGATCAATTATAGTTCATAAGAATTAAACTGTGATAGTGTTTTTTACTTACTCTAAAGCAACAGTTTTCCGGACACATGTATCTCACTGTATGTCCTGTTTGGGAGCACAGGTGACAATGTGGTACTCTTGGACAATCCTTCTCCAGGTGACCAAACTGGCGACATCGAGTACACCTGACTTCCCTGGTAAAATATCGGCCTCTTTGGTAGACTGGATAATCACTTGCATTAATATGCCAGTCCCTTAGTGAATCTGGAATTCAACACACAGAGAACTTATCATGCTGTTAAAATTAGAAAAAACTGCAATGATGATAACAAATTGCAAGACGAATCTTTTACTATGCCTCAAATATTTACTTTGAAAATGTAAATACAAAACTCACTTGATTGTTGCTTGTGTACTGCCTCTATCTGCAGGTCTTCTGATACATCTGAATCATAGAAAGATGCCATAGAGGCTGTCCACTTCTTACAGCTTGGTAGATTCTTGGTTTTTAGAAGTGTTTTGCTGTAGTCAAAACTTTTCATATTCTCAACCTTTCTGGTTGGTCTATTTGTGTGCTCCTTATCATTGTCAAGGAGTCTTTTTAATCCTTTGTCTAAATTCATTGTCAATTTTGTTCCTATTTCCCCATCAAGGGAGTCGGTCTCACTCTCTGTGTCAGACTCACAAGTAACATTTGTGCTCTTACTGCCTCTCTTTATGGCAGCAATTATTTGGGAAAGGTCCCCATTCAGTAACTTTTTGGGTGATTTTACATCTTTTGCTTTGGATATACATTTGGGTGTGCGATCAACTTGTAAACCAAATTTGCCTTTAGCCTTGGTATCTTGTTTTCCTCTCAAATTGGGGGCATCTGATGAATCGCTATCAGAAGTTGACGCTAAATTCACAACTGAAATTTTCTGTCGTGGTGGAGGAGGAAGGACATAAACATCCTCTTCCTCATCACTGTTCCTTGAAGAGCTACATTTTGGTGCACTTGTAATCCTTTTCTTATGTGTGTTTGCCTTTCCAGCTAGACTAGCACATCTTGATTCTTCTATATCACTGTCAGATGAATACCTGAACCTTTTCCTTTTCCTAGAATTGCTAGTTTCTTGGGGAGCCTCTGCAATTTCCTGTTCTAATCTCTCAGAGATGGCCAAGTTCTGGCTGACTCCTCCGTCCTCTTCATCAGAAATTAAATCTACACAGTACAAGTTATCCAGAGGGACACTACCTGATATGCTGTCTATACTACAAATACTAGAAAGCCTTTCTCTGGATACCCTTTTCAGTTGGCTCTGTTGGTCCATCCCTTGAATATCTGCCATTGAGCATGGTGCATCGGCGTTATCCGTAGCATCCCTCCCTTTGGTATCATTGTTCCTCGCATTTCTTGAAAACTCAAGATTATTTTCCTTGATGCAACTGGTAGTGCATGCTTTGCCATTATCAGCCTGGCAATCATTGTATTTCTGTACTTCTATTTCCTTATCTTCCCTAATGTTCACATTTGACTCGGGGGATTCTTCGATGCTCTCCTTGCCTGATGACTGAAGCCTCATATGAAAACTGTCATGAGTTTTGTTTTCTGGTTCATTAGACTTATATTCTGGATTGGATTCAAAATAAAGCTGCATGTAAAGTCCAAATTCCGTTTCCTCAATGTCGCCATCAAACTCGCTGCCGTTCTCTGAGTCACTCATCTTGCAGCCTGAAATTTTAAAATATATAGGTAAAAATCAAAATGAAAAAGGGTAGGAGGGGAGAGGAAAGAAGGAAGAAGAGAAGAGACGAGAAGAGAAGACAAGAGAGGAAAGGAGACGGACTGATTTTGACAATCACTGCAAAATAATTTTCAGGAGTCATCACCACCATCATCATCAAAAAAAAAAAAAAAAAAAAGGGCTGGAAAGACTGGAATATACCATTATAAAATCTCAAAATTTGTATGAAGATTAGGATGGCAGGAATGGCTTGCCATAAGCATACTAAGCCTTAGAGGAAGATAAGACTTAATAAACATTTAGGAAGGGGCTGTTGCAGTATTTCCACCAGTCAACGACAATAGAATGTACAATGGGTAAACCATGAGTGGATTACTGCTGGCTCTAGGAAGGACACTATTTCCATGTTCAGGATCCCATTCCCGCCCTTTGTAACTGGTGCCACAGGATGTGTTACAGAAAATGGAATAATACAAAATTATCTTAAAATTACACAACTAAGATAAGTTGAAGACTAGCTGGAGAAATAATATGGAGTCTGCTCAAGGAAAACAATCTTTTATAATCTTGATAAAGCAAATCAAATGCATTATGTGCATTCATCAAAGTAAACATTTTTCATGTGTTGAAAATTACTTTCTCCTTTACTAAAAAAAACTCTTAAGATGTGGCTTTGTTAGTTTACTATAACTACCATCTGTCTAGAAAAAGAAAAAGAAGAAGAAGAAGAAAAAAAAATCTTGGACTATATAAAAAAAATCCATCTATAGAAATTGACCAAATGAAATTACCCTTGAATCAATGGGCCTATCAAAAGTAAGGACTGATTTTATGCTGCTCATTGTTTGGGGTATTGTGGAGATCGACCATCTGAAGCAGTTCCGCAATGGTTCTTGTATCATGAAGACCCCATTGCACCACAAGGCTCAGGGGCAACCACAATCACTATGCCCATGGTATGTCATGTAAATCAGCAGATGGCTAGAAAATCTGTTTACATTTCTATTTTTTAGAGAAAAGGTGTGAATGAGAATGATATCTTCACAATACAGGAAATGTATTTGACTGATTTCAAATATAGCTTCATCAAAAACAAATGTAATTCTCACAAAGACATATTTGAAACCATACATCTCTTGTATCGTGAAGATATTCCATTTCATTCATATCTTTTCTACATTTGTCAACATGAATACGGTTCATTTCTATTATACGTTTGGCAAAAATCAAAAGTGTTTTGCATTTCTTGTCTCCCCCACACAAACACTGATTTCTCATGGTACCCAGGGGAGGTGAGGATACTCATCAAAAGCACAGAATATGAATACTGGATTTGTTCTGTCCACATCAAACTCTATGAAAAATTCTAAATCTTGTCTGTGAAAGTGATGCTATCAATCACCAAAAACATACTTTTGATAGTGAATGTGCAACACTCTGGTAAAAGACGTGTCATACCTTGATGTTGTTGGAGATGAGCGTATCAAGACAGGTAGTTTTTAAACTCATGAAGGCCCCTTTAGGTCTCCCCCCTGGAGCTGGTCCTGCAAGGGGAAAAAAGGGTCATAACATATCCAAAAGAATTCCCTGTGGTGGTCAGAAACCTGAAATGTGAAGTGATATTTTATTAGCTAATCAACATAAAATAAAAATACTCAAGGAAGATAAGCCTACAGGTTAATTGCTCAAAACACCTTTGAGCACCTGCTCACAATACTGACATTGACATATTCCTCTCACTTTATTCTACATATAAACACAAGAGTTTTGCTGTGATCTTCCATCCCCATACCCACAATCTTGGCTGTGAATGTTGGTTAAGGCATGACAGTTTTCTGGGAAAATGCATGCTAAATATTACGATAAATGAATTTAAAAATACATTTATGTGAAATGAGGGTCACTATAATATACACTAAAGAGGGTTGGCAAAAAGTCTGGGAGGGTTGTCGCCCTCAACTCCTACTCTGGAACACAAAGAATCCTGCACATATTCATTTCAATATGGAGCTTAAGACTGACATGCAATTTGAAATTTGAAGGAAAAGTGTTTTGCACACATGACAATGTCTCGTGCAGGGGGCACAGCCTGGAACAAAAGCTCCTGGTATTAACATTAACAATGCAGTGCATGTCTTGACTCCTTGTGATAAATCCTTCACTCCAAACTGCCATAAATACATGGAAGATTCGATAAACTCCAGGATATTTTACCTTGCAATTTCCCTGGAAACCTTCCCACCCTCCTCTAATAATTGGGCCAAGCTTGAAAGATATGATGGGTTTTCCTGATATAATTCCTACTTACATGAATAATAACGAATATTAATGATATTTAATAATCTAGTTTTAATTCCTTTGCTACAATGGTCATTATTTGCTGTAACATGCTGTTGCTTCTTTGCTTCTAAATTACCGCCTGTGTGCAAGGAATCGCCAGGGTTACCATCCACTGGCAGTGCACAGGATTGAATCTGGTTCAGAAAGATTGCCAGACGAAAAAGCTACCACATAAGTACCAGTAATGTCTTGATCAGTCACAGCAGGTATTCTGAGCACTTACTACTTAGAGCAGGCAGACTTCCCTCCCAATTTAATTCCAAAAAACATACTACTTTATATAGTATCTTCAGAGAATACCAGTGGCGGTTAATTGGCCTTAAATGGAGCAGTTATAGGTGCCAGACTGGTATCTTTATGGCTTTTCTGTTTTCACCAAACAGTTCTCCCTTTCTTTTTTGTTGACTAAGTGAAGTTGCCAATGTGTCTGTTTACTGCATAGTGTGGATTGGCCCAAGAGTGAATCTACCTATCAAACTGAACCATACTAAGTTGTGCCATCAATGACAACCCATTTCATAGTATAGAAAAAATGTAAAAATGACATATCATCCATCATTAACATTGCATATTGAAAACAATACTTATGCAACAACAAACATCCATCTCAAAATCTAACTGTGCAAGTTACAACCTTTGAAAATGACTTGCCCATGAATGTAAGGTTTCCAGTCTGGTACAGGTGCAGATATTACAGGTGCCAAGGTTGCAGGTCCCCCCCTACCCTAGACACAAACATACGAGAGACATAGACAGACGACAGATAGACAATCCACTTATTTTGTCATTGTTTTACTTGCAACTACATGGAAACATCCCATTCTGTAATAGACTCCATACAATCTTGCAATTCCCCTCGAAATTCTGTTCTGCAACCAGTAGCTGACAATTCGTTGATTGCAACCCGTTAGGCAATACACAACCCTCCTCATATAATGCACATAATGAATAAAAAACAATCCAAACACACATATATCACACAACGGGAGCATCACCGGAGCATCTCCTCTCTTCACTCGGCCTGTGTGAGTAAAATCAGACACACGACACACCAACACGACCTTTATTTACCTCCCAGCTGGTCGCCACACGTGCTTCTGCCTCGCTCGGGCTCTCTGCGCTACTATCGAGCGGTTCGTCTGCATACGTAGCGAAAAGTTGCTAAGTTTCGTATTGTTCGGAGATTTATGTATTGTCGTTATTGTCGATGTAAATGACTATGAAGGATATTATCTCGTCTTGAGGAAAGGTTTAAGAGCATATTCTGCGTCTGAGAAGCAAGATCCTGGCGATGCACCAAAAACGTAGTAAAGAGTTGCTAACGTTTGTAAATTTTTGTGCCGATAAAAATTGCTAAAACTGAAAGTAAGGAGACCAATCGTTGTTTGGAACTGATTTCCTTGAGACAATGTATTAACTCATAACTAGAAGATAATATGAAATCATGTCGAACTTTATAGCAGGGATATTGCCAAGAGCGAGAACAAGTGTTACCAAAGTTATCAGAAAATTATTATCGTCTACACCCCCTCCCCCTCCCCCCACCTGCAAAAAATATCATCTTCCTGTGGAAGATTTTTGAAGACTCATTATTATCAGCACTCTGACATCCTCAATACGTCTTCATAAATAAAATTTCGTGACATTGCATTAAGTATAAATTCTTGAATCCCCAGTATCCTTGATCCGCAAGCAGACATCGTAGATTTCAAGTGGAGCTCAATACCTCTGCAAAGCCAATACATTAATACTATGAAGCAAAATCACGCATCATAGTGAAAGAAGAATATATCTATCCAAATAGCATTCATTAACGTATTCCTATTTCTCAAAACCAATTTCATCCAAAATTTCCTCCA
>NC_091553.1:6166676-6169176 GCF_042767895.1 Penaeus vannamei
GGGGTAGAGGGGAGAAGAAGCGAGGAAGGAGGGGAGAGAAGGTAGGGCCGAACACACAACAGGGCGAGAGATATGGGCGCTCCGGTGGGTAAACTCGCCCAGTAGATAAGGTAGAATATATAATATGTGTTGTGTGTGTGTGTGTGTGTGTGTGTGTGTGTGTGTGTGTGTGTGTGTATGTGTGTGTGTGTGTGTGTGTGTATGATTGTGTGTGTGTGTCTGTGAGTGTGTGTGTGTGTGTGTGTGTGTGTCTGTGAGTGTGCGTGTGTGTGTGTGTGTGAGTTTATTTGTGAATGTGTGTGTGTGTGTAATTTTTTGACGGCTGAATAAGTAAAGATATGTGGCAAACGTTTTAGTTTTGTTTTCATATGTATAAATGAACATCGTAGTTGCAATATTTACAAATAGAGGGAAGTGAATAGAAAGGAAAGACGAGGACAAGGCATAATGGAAATGTGTTTATCCCATTATTCCATTTACGTTCGTGGTCATGGAACAAATGCTTAGCTGTTTGTACTTAGTTTTTTTTTTTAAATTCTATTCAGCCTTTTTATTGTAGATATAACGCGGATTTACACGCATGCAGACACACACACACACACACACACACACACACACACACACACACACACACACAAAACACACCATATGTAGATATAACGTAAATTTACACGCATACAGGCACACACACACACACACACACACACACACACACAAAACACGTACACATATATAGACGTCCAGCATACACACACACACACACACACAAAACACGTACACATATATAGACGTCCAGCATACACACACCTCACTCCAACTCCACAATTAGCCAAAATAACAAAACCCACATGACATTCCTCCATTCAACCTCTCAGAACCATTACTCTAGCACCTCACACGACCCTTTATAAGGAGAAAACCAAACACGAATAGCCAAAAAAAAAAAAAAAAAAAAAAAAAAAAAAAAAAAAAAAATCTCACACGACCCTTTATAAGAAAAAAAAACCCAAACACAGACAAAAAATCGGACAAAACCCACATGACATGTCAACCTCTCAAAACCATTAATCTAGCATCTCACACAACCGTTTATAAGAAAAAAAAAACACACAAATAGCCCCCCCCCCCAAAAAAAAAAAAAGATCTCACACGACCCCTTATAAGAAGAAACCCAAACACAAATACCCCCCACCAAAAAAAAAAAAAAAAAAAAAAAAGCGAAAAAAACACGAAAGCAATTCCATACACAACCGACCCCCAAACGTATGGAAACAACATCTCTCTAAGTTTAAGCTCAGTCATGTCCCATCTACTCTACGAGATTATACGTAAGGACGGGCTATTTACACGCATACAGACACACACACAAAACACACACGCACATATATAGACGTCCAGCATACACACGCCTCCCTCCAACCCCACAATTAGCCAAAATAGCCCCCCCCCCAAAAAAAAAAAACAACATCTCACACGACCCTTTATAAGAAGAAAAACAAACACGAATAGCAAAAAAAAAAAAAAAAAAAAAAAAAAACTCAAACACGAATAGCCCCCCCCCACAAAAAAAAAGATAATAAAAATTCTCACACAACCCTTTATAAGAAACCTAAATACAAATAGCCAAAAAAAAAAAAAAAAAAAAGCGAAAAAAAACACGAAAGCAATTCCATACACAACCGACCCCCAAACGTATGGAAACAACATCTCTCTAAGTTTAAGCTCAGTCATGTCCCATCTACTCTACGAGATTATACGTAAGGACGGGCTACCTGCGAATACGAGAGCAGAAATGGTAGATAAGAAATTAGATTAGGAAGTTGGGGGGAGTCTAGTTCTGTGTTCACGTGAGAGTGTGGGCCATGAATATCTAAGGAGGGAACCTTGGCGGTACGGAGACGTGACGGAGGAAAAGAGGAGGAGGAGGAGAGAAGAAGAAGAAAAATGAAGAGAAGAAAAGAAAGGAGAAGAAGAAGAAGAAGAAGATGGAAGAAAGGAAGAAAAAGAAGAAGAAGAAGGAAGCAAAGAAAAGAAAAGAAAAGATGAAGAAAAAGGAAGCAAAGCAAAGAAAGAAAAGATGAAGAAAAAGGAAGCAAAGAAAAGAAAAGAAAAATAAGAGAAAAGAAAAGGAAAGGAGGAGGAGGGAAGAAGAAGAAAAAGAAGAAAAGAAAAGAAAAAGAAGAAGAAGGAAGAAGAAGGAAAGAAGAAGAAGAAAAATGAAGAAAAGAAGAAGAAGAAAGGAAGAAAAGAAAAGAAGAAAAAGAAGAAGAAGAAAATAAAACAAAAGAAAAAGAAGAAAATAAAATAAAAGAAAAGATAAAAACCTTTTAGCGTAAGAAAAGAACGTAAAATGACGGAAATCGATGAAAAAGATAAGATAAAGAAGTAAATATTATGAATGATATTTTTAGTAATGAAATAATCAAATATACAGAAAAAAATTATCGGACGCCTTAGAGGTACAGAGACCTGAAGGAGAAGAAGAAGAAACTGAAAAAGA
>NC_091553.1:6171676-6174176 GCF_042767895.1 Penaeus vannamei
TATGTCCATACAGTATACAGTACATGAAAGTATAACTCTGCGGATATTCTCACCATATTTCATTATTTCGTCTGCCTAACTTTCCACCAAGATTCTTCTACTTTGCGAGTTTCCTCAACCTGCCGATACAAATTGCATAACCTTTCTCCTGACTAACAACCGGTTTGTTAAAATTGTGCCAGGCCCGACCCAATGAATTTTCATAAATAAAGATGCAGAGATAAAGGTTTATCTGTCTATATATCTGATAGATATACATTTAACGATCTATTTGCCGGGTGGATATGCATGTCTAGACTGATACATATGCATTTATTTCTTTATTTATGCATGTCAAGTATCCGAATATTCTTTGGGTCGAGTCTCGCACAATTCTAACAAACCTGTTAGAATTCATGGTAGATATACATTTAACCATCTATTTGTCGGGTGGATATGCATATCTAGACTGATACATATGCATTTATTTCTCTATTTATGCAAGTATACGAATATTCTTTGGGTCGGGCCTCGCACAATTCTAACAAACCTGTTAGAATTCATGATAGATATACATTTAACCATCTATTTGTCGGGTTGATATGCATATCTAGACGGATACATATGCATTTATTTCTTTATTTATGCAAGTATACGAATATTCTTTGGGTCGAGCCTCGCACAATTCTAACAAACCGGCCATAAGGCTTTCGTTATCGTTCTATTATTTAAGTCTGAGCGATGTAATTGTATGATAAAGCAAATTAAAGGGGGATTGAAAGAATTCTAACCATAGATAACTTTCTCCAATTGATGAAAGGGAATGTAAATAATAATGATAATGATTATGAGGATGATGACAATAAAATAATTATATCAGTATCAAAGTCAACAGTAATGATAATGATGATATTGGTAATAATAATGATAATAATAATGATACTCCAGCTACTACTACCAATAATGATGATAATAACAATGATGATAATAATGAAAATAATGATAAAGCAAAAATAAAAAAATATAAATGTATGTGTATATCTACCTATCTGTCTATCTATCTATCATATATTCATTATATGTATTTGCTTATATATATGTACACACACACACACATATATATGTGTGTGTGTGTCTATATATATGTATATATGTGCTTCTCTCTCTCTCTCTCTCTCTCTCTCTCTCTCTCTCTCTCTCTCTCTCTCTCTCTCTATATATATATATATATATATATATATATATATATATATATATATTTATTTATTTATATATATATGTATATATATATATATATATATATATATATAATATACATATATATATACCAAATTGCGATATCTCTCATCCAAATAGCAATATAGTTACTTTGTCTTTTGCCTGCATATTTGCAAGTGCACAGCGACATCTGCGTGAATTGCAACTAATTAAATTAAGCATTTTTTCCTACACAAGAACGTGTGTGGAGTTAATATTTGCAAAATTAGAGTATTTTCACAACCGTCTCTATCATAATTCCAAATAAAATTATATATTCGACAAAGCTGAGCATTCGCTCCGACTTGAATTTGCAGGAATAGCAATTGTGAAAATACAACTCGACGCTAGTGTAAGTATTCACACACACACACACACACACACACACACACACACACACACACATATATATATATATATATATATATATATATGTATATATATGTATATATATGTATATATATGTATATTTATATGTATATATATGTATATATATGTATATATATATGTATGTATATATATATATATATATATATATATATATATATATATATGTATGTATGTATATATATGTATATATATGTATATGTATGTATATATATATATATATATATATATATATATATATATATGTATGTATACACATATATACATGATTATATGTATATATATATACATGTACACACACACACACACATACACACACACACACAAACACACGCATATAAACGCACACACACATATATATTCATATATGTATGCGTGTATATGTGCCTGTTAATACATATATATATATATATATATATATATATATATATATATATATATATATATATATATATATATATACATATACATATACATACACACATATATATACATATACTAATTACTGTGTGTATATATCCACATACACGTACATCTAAATCTATATCTATCTATCTATGGATGTGTGTGTGTGTATGTATGTGTATGTGTGCGTGTGTGTGTGTATGTATGTATGTGTATGTGTGTTTGTGTATGTGTGTTTGTGTGTATGTGTATATGTATGTATGTTTGTGTGAGTGAGTGAGTGGGTGAGTGAGTGAGTGGGCGAGTGAGAGAGTGTGAGTGGATGAGTGAGTGACTGAGTGAGTAGGTGAATGAGTGGGTGAGTGAGTGAGTGAGTGTGAGCGGATGAGTGAGTGAGTGAGGGGGTGAGGGGTGAGTGAGTGAGTGAGTAAGTGTATGTGTGTGTGTAAGAGACAGCCCAAAATCCCCCCCC
>NC_091553.1:6189176-6191676 GCF_042767895.1 Penaeus vannamei
CTCTCTCACTCTCACCCTGCGTGCGTGTCTGAATATCTGTCCGCGCGCGTCTGTGTGAGATCATAATGTATGTTTGTGCATGCGCGCGCGCTCGTATTCGCTCGCATGAATGTACGTCTAAACATGAATATTCAACTAATCCTCCAGTTACAGCAAATCTCAACATTAAGTCATCTCCACTTCAGGAAAAAAAAACTTAGATAGATATCGAGAGAAGCCGCCATGTCCTCAGTCGAGTGGCTGGTGTGAATATTAACCGGGTTCCTCCTCCAACTCCCCTGAATATTGAGATGCAAATTGACGACTGGCCATGAAATGAAATCCGAGACACTTCGGAATATGAATCAAGTTATTCTAGACATCTGCCACTAGGGAACAATGGCCCAGCGCGCGTAGATTTGGGGCTTTATCAACAGGGGAGGGTGGCGATCAAACGATTATTGATATGAAATGTTTCACACTCTGGTCCGATCTCTGTTAACTGTGAGATGGTGTGAGGGGCGGCTACGTATGGCGGGATGTGGAGCGGTGAGGTTGTCTCGAGGTAATTTTGATAACAATCTCATCTGTGGAAATGTTCTATGTTTGTAGTTCAAGCTTAAGGAAAGTATGAATATTCTTAAAACTTATTAATACAATATGCCTGTGATCAATGCTTGTATGACAAATTCGGACTCACAGTCACACACACGCACATACATACACACAAATATATATACATATATATATATGTATGTATGTATATATACATATATATATATATATATATATATATATATATATATATATATATATATGTATATATATATATAGATAGATAGATAGATAGATAGATAGATAGATATAGATAGATAAAAAGAAAGATGTAGATATAAACACACACACACACACACACGCACATATATATATACATATGAATAAATAAATAAATAAATAAATAAATAAATATATATATGTATATATATATATATATATATATATATATATATATATATATATATATATATATATATATGTATATATATATATATACATGTATATATATACTTACATACATACATACATATATATACATGCATGCATACACAAACATATATACTTAGACAAGAGGAAAAACAACTTTTTCCCCCTCCAAAACATCCCAACACACGAGGACGGAGCCAGCCAGCCAAAAACAGCTTCACAACGAGAACGATTGTGACGAATGCAAGCAATTATCAGGTTCCAGATATGCTTTTGATGTCCTACGTAAGATTTATGCTTGTCCAAGTGCCTCTGGAGCGGGCGACGAGGCTGTTTTGGAAGGGGAAACTCAAGGAAATCAAGTTGAACAAGATTTAATAAGGAAAAAGCAAGTCGAACACGATTTAATGAGGAATAGGCAAGTAGTTCTACTAATGTTTCTGACAATCGATCTTCTACAACATGAAAGCCTATTGAATCGAAGCTGATAAGCAGAGGGACTTGTAATCTCTGCACACGAGGATGATCAATGTCATTTATGTATAATGTTTATATTAGCATGTAAAAAAAAGAGAAAAATTGACGAGCAAGACATCAGTCATCTGTATATATAAATCAGCACATATTGCACCTCACTTTGTACCAGTGTGAATATTTTTTTTTTTGTAGAAATTTATGCGTAGTTACGGACATACAACTCAAGAAAGTGAATTAAATAAATTAAAGGAAAATTGATAATGATGAGAGTAATAGTAAGAATGATAATGCAGATATAGGTAATGATATATATAATGATAACAGGAACTTTAGGTATCTGCGAGATGTCAATAACAATGTGGCGCCACAGACATGTATCGTTGAAAAAATAAAAGAAAGGATAATAAAAAAGTGGAATAATGATAATAATAATAAAGACGCTAATCAGTGTAAGGTATCAGTGCCAAAGACAATGTGTCACCACGTACATATATCATTATAAGAGAAAGAGGAAAAAGATGATGAAAAGGAATAATAATAATAATAGGAAACTGTCATATTCTAGGTCCAAGGTATTTGCTACATGTCAAAGGCAATACATCGTTAAAAAGGAGAGAAAGAGTGAAAGAGGAAGACGATAATGAAAAAGTGGAATAGAAATAACAATAATAATGATGACAATAATGATAATAACAATCATGTCATACTCAGAGCAAGGTAACTACACGTTTCTATGACAGTATCTAAGGCAAGAAGAAGAAAAAGAAGTAAAAGTAGAAGTAGTACTAGTAGCAAAAGAAAACAAAAACAAGAAAAGAAGAAGGAGCAGAAGAAAGAGAGGAGGAGAAGAAACAGAAAGAATAGAAGAAGGAGATGAATAAAAAGAAAGAAAAACAAATAGAAGAAGAATCAGGTCACAAGAAAACTAAGGAGAATAATAAAGGAGCAGAAGAAAAAAAGAAGAAAAGGAAAAACAAAGAAGACGAAGAGAAAGAAAGAGACGAACACGACGAAATAAAACAGGTCGCAGAGAATTTATGCCTACTGAAATCTAATGAAG
>NC_091553.1:6209176-6211676 GCF_042767895.1 Penaeus vannamei
TAATAAGAATGTCTAAATAATGGTAATAAGTTTTAATAGTAATAATAATTATAATGAGATGATACCACTCAACTAGGTTATGTTAAGTTAGATTAGTTTAGATTAGGTTCGGTTAGATTAGGTTAGGTTGCCTTAGGTTAGATTAGGTCAGATTAGGTTGGTTATATTTGGTAATTTAGATTAGATTAGGTTCGGTAAGATTACGTTCGGTTAAGCTATATTATATTATGTTAGATTTTGTTAGATTAGGTTAGGTTATATTGGGAAAGGTTAGGTTAGATTAAATTAGGTTAGATTATATTAGGTTGGGTTAGGTTAGGTTAGATTAGGTTGGGTTGGATGAGATTAGGTTAGGTTAAATTAGGTTTGGCTAGATTAGGTTAAGTTTGGTTAGATTAGGTTAGGTTAGGTTAAATTAGGTTAGGTTAGGTTAAATCAGGTTATGTTTTAAGTTTAGGTTAGGTAAGATTAGGTTAGGTTAGGTTTAGTAATGCTATGTTAGCTTAGCTTAGCTTAGCTTAGATTAGGTTAGGTTGGGTTAGGTTTGACTTGGTTAGGCTGGGTTAGATTAGGTTGGGTTGGATGATATTAGCACAGGTTAGGTTAGGCTGGGTTAGGTTAGGTTAGGTTAGGTTAGGTTAGGTTAGGTTAGGTTAGGTTAGGTTAGGTTAGGTTAGGTTAGGTTAGGTTAGGTTAGGTTAGGTTAGGTTAGGTTAGATTAGATTAGATTAGATTAGATTAGGTTAGGTTAGGTTAGGTTGGGTTGGGTTGGGTTGGGTTGGGTTGGGTTGGGTTGGGTTGGGTTGGGTTAGGTAAAATTAAAGTAGGTTAGGTTGGGTTAGATTGGGTAAGGTTAGGTTAGGTTAGATAAAATTAGGTTAGATTAGCTTAGGATGGGTTAGGTTAGGTTAAATCGTTAGGTTAGGTTGGGTTAGATTAGGTAAGGTTAGGTTAGGTTAGGTTTGGTTAGGTTAGGTTAGGTTAGGTTAGGTTAGGTTTGGTTAGGTTAGGTTAAGTTAGGTTAGGTTAGGTTTGGTTAGGTTAGATTAGGTTAGGTTAGGTTAGGTTAGGTTTGGTTAGGTTAGGTTAAGTTTGATTAGATTAGGTTAGGTTAGGTTTGGTTAGATTAGGTTAGATTTGGTTATGTTAGGTTTGGTTATGGTATGTTGTGTTATGTTAGGTTAAGTAGGGTTAGGTTGGTTAGGTTAGGGTTAGTTAGTTGCGTTGGGTTAGCTTAGGTTATAATAGGTAAGGTTAGATTAAATTAGATTAGATTATGTTATGTTACGTAAGGTTAGATTGGGTTAGGTTTGGTTCGTACTTGTTACCCGGAAATAACGTTTATAAACGAAAATACGCGCCTAACATCAAGAAATGAAATACGGTTTGTGTATGTCTAACTGCTGGATTTTTTTTCACCTATATACTATATAGACTATACAGTAAAGAGACATTAAACTTGATAGGGAAAAGAGAGAGAGAGAGAGAGAGAGAGAGAGAGAGAGAGAGAGAGAGAGAGAGAGAGAGAGAGAGAGAGAGAGAGAGAGAGAGAGAGAGATTTTGTGAGGTAATTGTTAAATCTTTTCAATATTTTCTGTTTAGCTTAGTTGTTAAGCAGAAAATTGATTGACGAACCTAATCGCGATATTAAGATGTTTAGAAAAAATAATTACTAAAGCAAAATGGTAAAAGAAAAGATCACTAACGTTTCATTACGACATGAAACGATTTAAACCTATTCAGAATCCCATTATGAACAATTACTCGAAATCAGTGGAGAATAAATTGACTGGTTTATGATACACAAAAAATGGAAGACCTTCAGGAAAAACTAAAACAAATCCATTATAACTTCCTCTACTATTTTACAGACCCCTTTGCAATTCCCTCTGCAGACCCTAACTTGAGGTACACTAAGAAAAGTGGGTACCTTTTGCTAAGTGGTACAAGACTTTTAGCTGCTCCTCTAGTCACTAATTGATCAGTACCCTTAAGTAGGCATTTCCTTGCCTTATATTTTGGTATGATTTCCTTTTAAAACGATGAATTAACTTATTAAATCACCTACTGCTTTAACGGCACGTTCCTCTGCTACCATTTAGGGGCACAAAAATCATCAAAAGAATAATAATATAGATTTGCATTCGAATACAAACTAGAGGTATCTCCACATTACTGTATGTATTAAAGTGATTCCTTACATGCATTAATAAAGCTACCTGCATGAATATCACATTGATATATCAGTTCCAAACAAAACAAAAAAAATAACAAAACAAAACAAAAGGACCATTCGCAATGACGTTTTCACCCAACAGTTTTTTTGACGGTGGAAAAAAGGCCATAGGTTCTTCATTGGTCACAGCGGAGGTTCTAGTTCTAGAGGTCTTCATCACATCCCTTCACTACACAGCCGAGTGTTGACTGTTCTTGGCAACCCTCACAAAGAAGGGCATTGTCTGACTCCATTCGTGAGGTTGTCTCCGTTGTCAGACTCCCA
>NC_091553.1:6219176-6224176 GCF_042767895.1 Penaeus vannamei
GCCGTTCTCACTCCGTGTCAGATTTCGTGGTTTCAGTGTCTCTGAAGTCACGGCATCATCTTATTCACCTAATGGATCATTTGGCTGTCTGTAGCATGTATACCTTCATTTTCAATTGCCTAAGTCTACGGGAAAATATAGTTGTCTCTAAAGCCCCTCTGAATGTCTATAGCATTTATCCCTTCATTTCAATTTCCTAAGTCTAAGGAGAAATATACTTGTCTCGAAGTTCTGTGGACAGATAAATTAGACAACGACTACTACTACTACTACAAAGACAACTTCGAACCCACGGACTCATAATCCAGCTCATCTATAATGCATGCTTCCCTGCCTCCCTCTATACTACCGCATATATGGGTTCGCCGAGGATGGTCACCCACACTCGCACTCTCTCATCACTCACTCGCGGCCACTCCACAGGGCTGCCATACCTGTCATGGTCGGGGACGTATCCAAGGTCCCCCCTCTCCACAACTTGCGACTTCTCTGCAATGCGTCCAAAGCCTTATCAGACATATAGTAACTGTGCCATTCAATACATCTTGTCTTGATTTCATTAAACAAGAAAAATTCTCTATGAACACCCTTGTGCAGCATAAACTTTTGTAAACTTGCTCTGTTTACATTTTATTTTCTATTTATCATAGTGTTTTCTAATGTGTTTTACGTCAGCTGTGTAGAAGGAAAGGAGCGTCAGACAGCATCATGCCAACTATCCTGACAATTATGTAAACTTGCTCTGTTTACATTTTATTTGCTATTTTTCATGGTGTTTTCTAATGTGTTTTACGTCAGCTGTGTAGAAGGAAAAGAGCGTCAGACAGCACAATGACAACTATCTTGACAATTCGTTTATTCCCACAATCATCAATATGTGCAAGAGCCTAACACTGACTTTGTACCGCCTTTGGCTTTTATATATGTATTTTACTGAGGACTAGCAGTCTACCACAAAAAAGCTTCTGAGATCCTTAGTCATCCTGAATGCCGTAAGGATGGCTCATGATTCTACACCAAAGATTGGCTACGACACCTTCACTGGTGCAAGGGATGTGGGAAGAACCAACAACAAGAATGTGGAGAGCTTTAATTGCCACGAACCCAGATTCTAGAAACAGGTTGAGAGATAGATTCTGAAATCCTTTGTAGTTTCACGCAGCAAGCCAAATATATCCCGTTTCTGTTGAAGACAGAAATGGTTTTCGAGTTTCAGCGCTAACAACCCTAAAAATAGTCACAAAAACCCTAAAATTAGTCACAAAAACCATAAAAATAGTCACAAAACTTCTAAAAATAGTCCCAAAACCCCTAAAAATATCACAAAAATAAGAAACAGTCTCACAAACTGCCATTCAGACCAAGCAAACACCAAAATGAATGATCCACACACTCCCCATTTCTATTTCTACTGTTTACGAGAGGTTCCCCTGACGAGTTTGAAATATCCCATTTTCTTTGTTATTATTTACTATTGTGCAACGTCTGTCATTATCTGATGTACACGCCACAAATTTGTTCAGTCTCAATACCTTTCTTCCTCGCGTGTGTATGAAAGAACCCTCTAATTAATGTTAATATCGTCTCCCTCTTGGAATCAGCCAGTCATGAAAGACTTGAATCATATATTCCAACAAAGGAACTTATCCTCACGACGCAATACATGGAATTCCTTTCTCTTCTGGATAAATACACAACCACTTGAAATTGTAGAAAGTCGACATCTAACACGAACTAGTACAGTGTGTATTTCGGCTCGTCCTTTAAGCTTCATCTTGGGCAGTAGCCTTACTGTATGAATTCGTCTCCATGCAAAGTACACGAGACTACCCATGGAACGGACTCTACGGTGTTATTGCTAGCAAAGTCAACAGCGGCACAATTAGAGGGCGGTCGATGCTTCTCTCCAACCGCAATCATGGAGCTTCCTGAGTATACCGAGTCCAAGTGACACACACACACACACACACACACACACACACACACACACACACACACACACACACACACACACACACACACACACACACACACACACACACGTGTATTATATATGTATATACGTATATATATGTATATCTCTATATATATACACATACATATGTATTTGTATATATATATATGTATGTGTGTATGTGTATATATATATGTATATATTTACGCATATACATATACATACATACATACATATATATATATATATATATATATATATGTATATATATATGTATATATATAATATATATTTATGTATATATACACACATATATATGTATATATATATACATATGTATATGTGTATGCATATATATATGTATTTTTGTATGTATACATAAACATTTATGCATATACATAAATATATATGTACGTATATATATTGATAAATATCCATATATATATGTATGTATGTATAAGTGTATGTGTGTGCGTATATACTCTGCAAGAACAACGCGACTATCTTGACGTCCTCATAATCCATAGCCAAGAATAACACGCCCCCCCCCCCCCCCCCGCGCGATAGTCTAGACCCCCGTTGTATAGGTCACGTGGAACGCCGAGATTGCCTTTCGGTTCAACGCTGGCGTGCAAAGGGTCCTTCGAGGGTGCTCGGCTTGAGGTGAGTGAAGTGGGTGGTTTACATAACAAAGCTGAGGGTTTTCTTTTTTTTTTTTAAAGGTCTTTGGATGGTCTGCAGATATGGGCGGGTTCTGATTTTTGAAACTGTGTGGGCGGGGATGGTCTAACTTAGGAGAGGAACGTGGGCGGCTAAGTGGTTTAGGTAAGTGGAGCGTTTAGGTGGAAGTGGTCTAGGTAGGAGATGCATGTGGGTGCGAGTGGTCTGCAGGAGTGTTCGGGTGCACTTGGTCTGGGTTAAGAGAAGATTTGGGCGTAAGTGGTCCAGTTAGGAGAAGATTTGGGCGTAAGTGGTCTAGTTTGGAGAAGATTTGGGCATAAGTAGTCTGATTAAGAGAGAGGTCTGGGTAGGGCGTCGAGAGGTCTGGGTAGGAGGAGTGTTCGGGTGTAAGTGGTCTATTTATGAGAAGGATCTGAACACAAGTGGTCTGATTAAAGAAACTCGTGCGGCCGTAAAATGGTCTTGAATAGGGCGTGTCCTCGTCTGAATCTTCCATGCATTAGTTCTCGGTCTTTTTTAAGAAGAGTAAGTGGTCTGAAGGGTTGTGGGAGAACTGGTCTTCGTTTGGCGTTTGGGGGCGGGTCTGCGAGTGTGTGGTCTGGAGGAATAACGCTTGTGGGCGTGGGTGGTCTCTTAAAACGACGTAGGCATGGGTGGCCCCGTTAAAGCGAGTAGGTGGCTTTAAACCGGACAACTGCTGGGCGAGGAGAAAACCAGATTTAATATGATGTGGATAGAGAATAATAATAATAACGATAAATAGCCACGGATAATAAATAATAATGACAATAAAGAAGGAAATAAGCGAAGATAATACAACATGCGGATACTGATGGCCGAGGAAGGTAGAAAAGCAATTCTGTTGTGTGCGGGTATTATCTCCGCGTTAAGTGATTTACGCCAAACAGGCAAGTGGGTCGAAGAGGGTTCAGATAAGAAAAAAGGCGTGTGGTACTTCAGATTAAAAAAAAAAAGGGGGAGGGGGTTGAAACTGGGTGGATAGCGGACTATAGAGGAGAGGGTGGGAAACTATATAGCGAGGAAGACGAAGGGAAGAACGAAAAGCATGCCTACCACCCCTTTTTGCGACCAAAGATCACGGTTAATGGTCGAAACAGATCTGTGTGCTATAGCGACCCAAGATATTAGCCGCTAATGACCTTAACTGTTGATGCGGCAGGTGGATTTAGATAATTGATATGTTATTAATTAGTGTGTTAAAACCCGCCACCTATTGAAAGAGACGGGAAATTGTGAACACCGTGGACTATATATAACATTTCCAACAGTTTAATCACAGTATTGATACGAATGCTAATTGTTATTATGAATATATGGATTCTTCATAAAGAGACACGTAATTCAAACAGATCATCAAAATACGAACACTAATAAAAATAATACCAATGCTGATAATCATCGAAATCAAAGAGGCTACAGCAATTAAAAAAAACAACAACTAAGAATGACATTAAACAAGATAATAACAAATGACATAAAAACGACTATAACAACAATGACATTAATGACACATGTTCCAGTGATTTGGACTGAGGCAGACCGCATGAAACAAATTCTTTAGATCCTTATGGCTTTTCTAAAATGCAGGAAGACAAGATCTATGTCCAGATCATACAGAAGCAGTCATTATAGAAAAAATACCGTTGATGTGGATAACGTTGAGAATAACATCAACATCATGCAGCGGTGATGAAGATGACGATGACGACGATGATATTGATAAGACAGCAACAAGAACAAGATGATAATAATTCGAAAGAGAACAGAAATAACAAAAGCTATGACAAAGCGAAAGAACGAGAATAACACTCATAAAAAGGGGAAAATGTTGATAAAATAAATCAAATAAACAAGAATACTAGAATAGTGTTGATAGCATATATACTGATTGTTAAATTAAATTATCGGCCGGTTTGTTATAATTTTGTTAGGCCCGACCCAAAGAATATTCGTATACTTGACATGCATAAATAAAGGAATAAATGCATATTTATCGGTCTAGACATTCATATCAATCCGGCAAATAGATGGTTAATTGTATATCTATCAGATATATAGACAGATATGCCTTTATTTCTGCATCAGTATTTATGAAAATACATTGGTTTGGGACTGGCACAATTTTAACAAACCGGCTGGTTAACACGAGCCATGGATGAATATGAAGACGAGAATAACTCTCACAATAGTCCAACAATAACGATAATACTAACGAGCATGATTACGTAAACAACAAACAAACAACGACTTCAACAATAATGACAACAGTAGCTACAGAAACAATAGCACTATCAAATAATAAAGTTCGTGATAACAAAAGCGTACATTCAACTCCCCAAGTTTC
>NC_091553.1:6239176-6241676 GCF_042767895.1 Penaeus vannamei
ATCGCGGGGGGGGGGGGAGGGGGGTAGGCTGTTCCACCGATTTACAGTTACGACGCGACGCTCAGCAAGTCTTCGTTGGGTGTGAGACGTTTCGACTGATTAGTGTTCGAAAGAAAGAAGAAATGGAGGAAGAAGAAGAAAAAATAGAGGAGGAGGAGAAGGAGGAGTGAAATTAGAGGAGGAGAAGGAAAAGGGAGAAGAAAAATAGAGGAGGAGGAGAAAAATAGAGGAGAAGGAAAAGGGAGGAAAAGAAAAAATAGAGGAGGAGGAAAAGGAAAAAGGGGAAGAAAATAGAGGAGGAGAAGAAAAAGGATAAGAAAAAAATGAAAAAGGAGAAGGAAAAGGGAAAAGAAAAAATAGAGAAGAAAAAATAGAGAAGAAAAAAATAGAGAAGGAGGAAAAGGAAAAGGGAGAAGAACAAATAGAGGAGAAGAAAAATTGAGGAGAAGGAAAAGGGAGGAGTAGAAAAATAGAGAAAAAGGATTAGGAAAAGGGAAAAGAAAAAATAGAGAAGGAGAAGAAGGAAATGGGGAGAAGGAGGAGTAGGAGAAAAAATGAAAGAGGAGAAAAAAAAAATAGTGAAGGAGAAAGAAATAGGAGAAAGAGATAAAAATTAAAAAAAAGAGAGGAAGAAACTAAATTAAAAATAAGAACTAGAAAAAAACGAAGAAACGCATCATAAAAATATACAAAATACACAAGAAAAAAAGACAAGATTCAGCCACTTATACTCACGAACGAACAACTTCAAGAAAAGAAAAGAAAAGAAAAAAAAATCAATATACAATATTTTTTCCCCTTTATTATTAATTCCAAAACCGATATCAAACCCCAAGACTGGGCATGGGGCAACGCAAACGGGCATGTGATCGCCGCAGGTGGGAGCGTTTGAAAACGTAATAAACTTCTTTGTTTCATGAGCCAGAGTACCGCTAGAGGGCAGGGCGAAAATGGCTATATTGATTTTCTCATGCCGGCAAAGTGGATAAAGCGAGTGTCATGCTAAATAAAGGCTAGAACTATCGATAAAAAGAGAATGATGATATAAAAACACGCATGTATGAAAACGCTCTTTTTACAGATACGAAAAAAAAGAAAAAGAAAAAATAAGCTTGTATGTCCTCAGTCTTTTTATATATGGGTACGGGGCTGTGTATTAATTTTCTAACTTTTATGTAGCCACAAAAATAAAAATTAAGAAAAGAAAGCATATCAATTAACAATCATAAACTAGGAGGAAAAATTCACAAATGACATGCACTACGACGTTTATTCAGCATAAACATTCACACACCAAAATAGTCAAAAGCATAAATCTTAACGCATACATATTTTCTACGAATGATAAAGTACCAGCTATTGTACATAACTTATTACTGTAATGATAAATACGAAAATAGAAATTTCTATGAATATCAGTGGCGAAAAATCATAGTAATAATAAATAATCATGATACTAATGATAATAGCAATAATAAAAAAACTATGAAAATGATAAAAAAATGATGATACTGAAGATTACGGTGATGATAATGATAATGACAACAACAATAACTACAATAACAATAGTGATAATAATAATGGTAATAATGGTGATAATAGTAATAATGATAATAAGCATAACGATAACAATAAAAGTAGTACTAGTAGTAATGGTAATGATACTACTACTACTACTACTACTACGAAAAATACTACCACTATTACTACTGCTATTAATGATATTAATACTAATAATAACAATAATAATAATGCAAAGGATATAGATAATAATAATAACAATAATGATGATGATTATGATGATAATGACAATGATAAGAACGATAACAATAATAATATTAATAACAATAATGATAATGACGATAACGATAATCGTAACACTGATGCTGATAACAATAATGATAACAAAGAAAATAACATAATGCGTATCAACAATAATAACAGTAATACTAATGATGATAATAATAATAATAATAATAAAAATAGTAATGATAATAACAATAATAATAACAAAAATAGTAATGTTAATAACAATGATCACACATAACACTATAACAGTAATATCAAAATACCGCTATCTTACTCTGGTTTAAAAGGGGTTAAAGTACTCGTACGTACAACACTATAACTGAGATTAAGCACCCCTGTTTATTACGTTTAAACTAGGATTAACTCAATCAGATTAGTTTACAGAACAGGACGGAGACCAGGTCGACTAATTGCCCTTTTACTATTGCCAGACACCGTCCACTCGACCACATGGGCTGGTAATGGGTTTATGACTTGGCTTTCGATGGTGCGATGAGTAAGTGAGAGCCGAAAATTGAACCTTTTGGCTCCCCACAAGACAATGCATGGGTTCCTGGGGGTATATTCTCACAGCTGTTATAGATGTTACCCTGATAACGTGGAGGTCCTCTTACCTTCATCACCTTCACCTTTAGGGTCCTGTCGGCCACAGGTCCTTAAGCTAACCTCCCATAGCAGGTAAATGAAACAT
>NC_091553.1:6246676-6254176 GCF_042767895.1 Penaeus vannamei
AGGTCTTTCACTCACTAAGTTGTGTATTTCATGTCATGCATATGTTTGGGTCTTTCACTCACTCTTTAAGTTGTGTATGTCATGTCATGCATAAGTTTGGGTCTTTCACTCACTCTTTAAGTTGTGTATGTCATGTCATGCATATGTTTGGGTTTTTCACTCACTCTCTACGGTGTGTATACTATGTCATGCATAAGTTTTGGTCTTTCACTCACTAAGTTGTGTATTTCATGTCATTCATAAGTTTTGGTCTTTCACACACTCTTTAAGTTGTGTATGTCATGTCATGCATAAGTTTGGGTCTTTCACTCACTCTCTACGTTGTGTATACTATGTCATGCATAAGTTTTGGTCTTTCACTCACTCTTCAAGTTGTGTATGTCATGTCATGCATAAATTTGTTTTTTTCACTCACTCTCTACGGTGTTTATACTATATTATGCATAAGTTTGGGTATCACTCTCTATGTAAAATGTATATACTATATTATGCATAAGTTTGGTTCTTCTCACTCCCTCTCTAAGTTATGTACACTGTGTCATGCATCAGATAGGTCTTGTACTCTCCTTCTAAGTTGTATATACTATGTCATGTATAAGTTTGGGTCTTTCATTCACTCTTTAAATTGTGCATGGCATGTCATACATAAGTTTGAGTCTTCTAGCTCTCTTTCTATGTTGTGTATGCTATGTCATGCATAAGGTTGGGTTTTTCACTCTCTATGTAAATTGTATATACTATGCTATGCATAATTTTGGGTCGTCTTTCTGTATACAAAGTTGTGCATGGTGTATAGTTTCCTATTATTGTATAGCGGAGATTACGTGAATATAAGTGCCAAAAGTATCAAGTTGTCTAAAAACATATTTATCATAACTATTTTTATTGTCACTGAAACTGCCAATTTTGTTATTCTATATATGGGTATAATGAATGCCAAATATCATTGTCATAATTTTCGTTTCATATCGGCATCATCGCTGTCATTATTGTCATTCTTGTTAGCATCATCATCATTACCATTATCTTCTGCTGATGTTTATGCTCCTGCTTATGTCGATAACATTTTTTTTGTTATTATTAATAATATAACGACATTAGTTTCATAATCATCATCATAGCTATTACGTCCGTTGCATTTACTATTGATACTAGTGATAATATTCATGATATAATAAGGATAATGCCCTCATAATTCTCATAATAATTACTCAGGATGAAGCATAGATCCTCATTAATTTTCCGTTTTCTATAAGATAAGGGTCGACTGAACCAAAACTGATGTCTGTGATCATCAAAACTGCAATTATCTCTGTTGTTATAGAACGGCAAATCTCATCTGCTCATCGTATGACCTTGTTAATAATTTATCTAATTCGCTAGAAAAAAATATTTTATTAACATATTGATGTACTTGGAACTACGAATTTCAAATTCTTTACTTTTATTTATATACAATGATTATGTGGCGTTATATTTATGTGTGGATGTAGCATGCAACATTTAACTGGGAAATATCGCAACGTCAACTAATAAATTATAATGACCGAGTTTTTACATGGTATCAGAGGGATCCACAACCAAATGAGAAAGGAATGAGGAATTAATAAGTGAACAGGGTGAAAAAAGCATATTATTGACTATTATCTACATACATTATCTATTGATTATTATCTACAGGTAAGCATGGTAGGACTTAAAATTAGGCTTTAAGGTATTTTGATATTTTTTATCATTATTGCTATTGTGTACGTAGTGCCATTGTTTTAATTCTGTACGAGTATTTTTTTCCATACGAGAGATATCTTAGAAACGAGTACAGACGAATGCAATGAATATATATCAGTACGAAATGTCAGCATGAAATTAGATTTTCCAACTATACACGAAAACATGTCATGGCATAAATATATCATTTTGCATTTGAATCTTCTTATTTTAAGTCCTCTTAAAAGATGCACTATTGCAAAAGGAACAACGAAGGGAAGAACAAGAAAACAGACGAATATGCATTGCTTCTTCAAGACATTATCTTCGTGTTCTTTCTTGTTCTTCCCTTCGTTGTTCCTTTTGCAGTTTTATTGGCACGAATTCCAAAGATGCTCTATAATATATGCACCTTTTATACTGATTCCATTCATATTCTAGTCAAAACTCGACAAAAACTGATTTCAGATTGATATCATCATTATTATTGTTAATATTATCATCATTATTATTGTTTTTATCATTATTGTTTAATTGTCATAGTACTATGATTATTGTTGTTAAAATTATCATTATTTATATTTTTTCATTTTTGTTATTTTTATTCTTATTCCCATTCTTATCATAGTCATTAGCGTTATTATAATTAATAATACTGTTATTTGAGTTAGTATAATCGTTATAGTTATCATTTCTATAGATAATACTTTCATTATCATTGTCACAGTTCATATCAATAACAATGATTACTTTTCATTGATATCATATTTCTATAAATAGTTACGTGATTATAAATTATTCACTCAATTAATTTCAATACAATGATCACTATTAACAATCTTTATCTATTGAAGTTATGTTAATAATTCTGACGTACATGTATCACACAAGATCCTTATCAGTAACTAATTGTAATTATCATTATTCTTTGTTTCCGTAACCATTATGTCTACCTAATCGACATCACCATTATTATACTTTTATTTATTATTTGTTTCTAAGCTCGTTCTAACAAATTCTCTAAAATTTATGATTTCAAAAGAACACCTAAAAAATTGTCACATGCCTTTGCAAGAAATAATGTGCTATGCAACTTCATGATTTATGATTATCAGATCTCTAAAATTAATGATCAGTTATTAATTGACTCAATAATGGTTTTACGTATTAACTATACATTTTATATGAACAATAAATCACTAAACAAACATTGGATTTAATTTTATAGAAACTGACTGAACACTATCTGTAATGCCGGAAAGTTATCAAATAAAATTCTATTTCGTATTTTCATCCGGATTCTTAGTGACAGTATATTTCAAAGGGGATTTATCCATTATATAAGATGGTTCCCTTCCTAACTCCTTTCATAACATTCAATTCTCTTCAGATTATATAACCTCCGTAGAAATCATAGCCTTCAAATTTATTCTTACATCAAGGTCTATCACCCACTCTGGGAAAAAAATAAATAATGAGTTTCTTTCCTATTTCTTTCCCTTTTTTCACGTCGTAGTTAAGTAAAAGTCTATGTTCTAGGGAGTGGGATTATCAGCTCTATCGGCTACCGTCGACCCTGTCCTCAGTCGGTCTTTGAATAAGAGGACCGAACGTGTAATAAGGATATGAATAAGAAATATGATGTAAGTCAATGTAATATTATCATTAGTTTCTATTATTATTACATTGTCATTATTATTACTATGGTTGTTGTTAAGTTATATATAAATGGTTATAACTGTTGTTGGTGTTGCTGTTCTTATTCCCTTTCTTATTATTGTCATTAGTATTATCATTATTAATATTATTGTTATCTTAGTTATTATAATCGTTATAGTTATAATCGTTATAGTTATTATAATCGTTATAGTTATTATAATCGTTATAGAATATTTCGTTATAGTTATTATAATCGACATCACCATTATTATACTTTTATTTATTATTTGTTTCTATGCTCGTTCTAACAAATACTCTAAAATTTATGATTTCAAAAGAACACCTAAAAAATTGTCACATGCCTTTGCAGGAAATAATGTGCTATGCAACTTCATGATTTATAATGATCAGATCTTTAAAATTAATGATCAGTTAATAATTGACTCAATAATAGTTTTACGTATTAACTGTAAATTTTCTATGAACAATAAAACATTAAACAAGAATTGAATTTGTTTTTATAGAAACTGACTGAACACTATCTGTAATTCCGGAAAGTTATCAAATAAAATTCCATTTCGTATTTTCATCCGGATTCTTAGTGACAGTATATTTCAAAGGGGATTTATCCATTATATAAGCTGGTTCCCTTCCCAACTCCTTTCATAAAATTAAATTCTCTTCAGATTATATAACCTCCGTAGAAATCATAGCCTTCAAATTTATTCTTACATCAAGGTCTATCACCCACTCTGGGAAAAAAAAAATAATGAGTTTCTTTCCTCTTTCTTTCCCTTTTTTCACGTCGTAGTTAAGTAAAAGTCTATGTTCTAAGGAGTGGGATTATCAGCTCTATCGGCTACCGTCAACCCTGTCCTCAGTCGGTCTTGTTATAAGAGGACTGACCGTGTAATAAGAACATGAATAAGAAACATGATGTAAGTCGATATAATATTATCATTAGTTTCTATCATTATTATTCCATTGTCATTATTATTACTATGGTTGTTGTTAAATTATTTATTAATGGTTATTACTGTTGCTGGTGTTGCTGTTATACTTATTCCCTTTCTTATTATTGCCATTAGCATTATCATTATTAATATCATTGTTATCTTAGTTATTATAATCGTTATAGTTAATAGTTCGTTATAATTATTAATCGTTATAGTTATTATTTCGTTATGATTATTATTTCGTTATAATTATTATTTGTTTATAGTTATTATTTCGTTATAGTTATTATTTCATTATAGTTACTAATCGACATAGTTATTATTTCGTTATAGTTATTAATCGTTATAGTTATTAATCATTATAGTTATTATCTCGATATAGTTATAAATCTCTATAGTTATTATGTTTGTCCACAACACAAGGCGCTGGTTAATGCGTATGTGATGCGTGCATACGAAATTATTCGTTTGAAATCTTTACAATTTCGTATTCTTCGTCAAAGCTTCAGGTTAATTGTTAGTCTTGGTCAATACCTTTCCTTTCTGCATCATAATAATACCTATGTAAGTAAACTACGTTTCCATGTTCTAGGAAATCTTTATTTGAATTTACAAAGAAAAAAATATAACAATAATAATAATAATAATAATAATAATAATAATAATAATAATAATAAAAAGATAATAATAATAATAATAAAAAAAGAAAAACAAAACAAAAACTTGTGGTGGAACACAATACCTTTATTGAAATGTGAATAATAATTTAGTACAAACAAATGGTGGAACTCTGACGTTCAAGGTAAATATGATGAGATGCCTCAGTGTGTTATGCACCTGAAAATGACCTTATTTTGCGCCCCCTCCCCTCCTCCTAGTCCCCAACCGCTGTTACAGAGGAGGGGGGGGGGGGAAGTTGGGGTCAAATGTCTTACGGGACAAGATATAAGGAACATTGATCGTCCAACTTTTCTTCAAAATACGGTTTATTTCATTTTCATATTTTGTGTGAGAAACCCGTGTTTAGTGTTAGTGAAATATGTTCAATGGTTCTGGTAAATATATATATATATATATATATATATATATATATATATATATATATATATATATATATATATATATATATATATATATATATATATATATATATATATATATATATATATATATATACACATACAGACACATTTATATATGTATATATATATATGTATATATATATATATGTATACATATATATATATATGTATTTACATGCATATATAGATATATATATATATATATATATATATATATATATATATATATATATATATATATATATATTTATACACATATACATCTAGATAGATAGATAGATAGACAGATAGATACGTATACATATATGTATATATATGTATAAATATATATATATATATATATATATATATATATATATATATATATATATATACGTGTGTGTTTGTATATATATCTATATAAACACATAAACACACACGCCCTCACACACACACACACACACACACACACACACACACACACACACACACACACACACATATATATATATATATATATATATATATATATATATATATATATATATACACATATACATATAAATACATACTTGCACACCTATTAATGTATTCTCCCTCATACTTCATTAAAGAAATAATTATAGCGTCTTTTCCATCCTTGCACAGAAACCGGATCAAAACATTTTAGTCTCCGCAACTGAGAAAAGAAAAAATCGTGGAAGGAATCAGAATTCGAGACATTACAATTCTCGATATGGAATTAACTTGTTCGCGAGAGGATAGCTGGACCACCCATCTGAAATGTCACTCAAAGGTTATTTCGTCAGTGGAAATGAACTGTCTCCGCTTGACAGATACATATTACATACAGAAAGAACATTGGGTTTGCAAGAGAAAATCTGTTATCCAATACAGAGATTTTTATTTTCTTTTTTTCTCTGTCTGCCTTTCTGTCTCTGTCTTTGTCTTTCCGTTTCATTCTCTCTTCTCTCTCTTTCTCTCCCTTCCCCCGCCCCATCTCGTCCTCTCTCATTCCCACTCCCATTCTCTGCCTATCCTCCCATTTTATTGTTTGTTTTCCTGTTCCTCTCTCCTTTCTATTTCTCCACACCTCCCTCTTTTCTGCTTCTCCCTCCCTCTCTCTCTCTTTCCCATACACATACACAGTACTTATTTCTTTGCTGTCAACATCGACGTAACACCATCGCTGTGATATATTCGCCCAAACCTATCCATAAGCGGCCGAACCACAGTCAAACTTACCTGCAGGGGATCTTCCTGCATACCCCCCCCCCCTTCCTTCAGGAGACACGTAAAAAAAATCATTGATTCCCCCTTCCCGTGCACATCCCGCACCCCATGTATCTTTTGGGGGCATAGGCGGCGCCCTCGTTCTAATCCAGCCCCTGATTCTACCCCAAAGGACCGTCTATTTCCTACCTAGGATGTGATGTGACCAGCCTCCCCGCTCTGTCATCTAACTTGCCCGCGCGTCGCCTCTCTGACATCAAGGACAGTCCCAACTCGCACGCAGCGAACCCCAGTATGCACGGTTTCCCCTTAAGGCGCGGTCACACTGGTAAATTTCGTGCAAAACGGGGTAACGACACTTCATCTCGTTCCTCTTATTTCTGGGGGACACGCTGGTCACACGGTTGGGTTACTGTTGCGTGTGGGTACTGTATTGCTTGTAGGCTGACGGAATTCCTAGGCTGCAGGATGTATGTTGTAGCTTACGGTTGTAGTAGAGTAATACATTATTATGAAAGAGGTGACATTACGTAAACAAACATAGATGTATGAACAAACGTGTGTTGGTGGATGGTATTGATATACGAAATACTTTATTTCATACTTGCGTTAGTGATATTCATTTCTTATATATATATATATATATATATATATATATATATATATATATATATATATATATATATATATATACATATATATATCAACGGAATCTAAAGTTCGCATGGTATTTGTAAGGAAAACAAAGCAGGGAAAAGGAAGGCTAGAAAAGGTATTAGTAGACTAGGATATCTTTTAAACAACGATAACATTACTGTTGTAGTCTAAGCATATTTCGTGCAAATATAATCATTATAACCTTTACCAAACCACTTCACCATCAG
>NC_091553.1:6269176-6274176 GCF_042767895.1 Penaeus vannamei
GGGAAAGAGAGTGTGAGAGAGAGAGGTAGATAGATAGATAGAGAGAAAGCGAGAGAGAGAGAGAGACGGGTGTTTACAAATAGATAGATAAACAGATAGATGGAGAAAGAGAGTGAGACATAGATCGATCGCTGGACTGATAGATAGATATGAAGAGAGAGAGAGGCAAAACAAACACACATAAATCATGCACATTTACATGAATATCATAATCCCCATCAACATACATAAAGGAATTCAGAATTACATGGATTTTTTATTTTTATTTTATCTTTTATTTATTTATATTTTTTTTTAATAAAAGAGCATCGAGAGAGGTACTTTACTTGGATACTTTATGAGACAATTCGTCTTTTGCAAGTCAAGGGAAATTGCACTGCAAGAGAGGAAACTAGAACGAAAATAAAGACAGGCGATGTATCATCACTTTTATTTTCCAAATCCAGAAATTGCAGAAATAATGTGATTATACCTTCATGATTATCTTTGTTATCATTAAATTTGATTTTTATAAACCTTATAAGAATAATTCTAATTATTGCTATTAATAATCATCGTTATTGATATCAATAATGTGATGTGTCTTCATTAGTATCACTACTGTGCAAAATAATCTAATTACAAGTAAAACATTATTATGATAATTATTACTGATATTATAAATCTTGCTCTAAATGCTATTAATAATCATGAATTTGTTCTTAACTTTATAATATGTGACTGTAAGTGCTATATGCTATGTATATATACATACATACATGCACACATATATCTATATCTATATATCTATATACCTATGTATGTATATATCTATGTATATATATATATATATATATATATATATATATATATATATATATATATATATATATATATATATATACATACATATATATATATATATAAATATATATATATATATATATATATATATATATATATATATATATATATATATATATATATATATATGTATGTATATATATCTGTGTGTGTGTGTGTGTGTGTGTGTGTGTATGTGCGTGTGCGTGTGTATATATGCGTGTGTGTGTGTGTGTGTGCATGTATGTATAATTACATATATAAATGAATGAATAACAGTCAACAAAACAGAAGACAAATAATGTTGTCGATGCAATAAGGGCGATGCCCGATCTGTCTAACACTAGAAACCTTCATTACGTAATCAAATAAATATTTCACTGCCTTCTCAGTTCGAAATTAAACCGTCAAACTCACTGTTCAAGCGAAGTGTTGCATTTGACATATAGATGACAAAATGACTTTATTTTGAATTCCGGTTTACTGACTAAAGAAGAAGAAGAAGGAGAAGGAGGAGGAGGAGGAGGAGGAGGAGGAGGAGGAGGAGGAGGAGGAGGAGAAGGAGGAGGAGGAGGAGGAGAAGAAAAAGAAAAAGAAACAGAAACAGAAAAGAAAAAGAAAAAAAGAAAAAGAAAAACAAAAAAGGGAAAAAGAAAAAAGGGAAAAAAGAAAAGAAAAAGAAAGAAGAAGAAAAAGAAAAGGACGAAGAAGAAGAAAAGGAAGACGAAGAAGAAGAAAAAAGAAGAAAAAAAAAAAGGACGACGAAGAAGAAAAGGAAGACGAAGAAGAAGACAAAAGAAGAAAAAGAAAAGGACGAAGAAGAAAAAAAAGGAAAACGAAGAAGAAGACAAAAGAAGATGAAGAAGATTAAGAAAACGAAGAAGACAAAGAAAGTAAGACAAAAATCTTGATCGATCCAAGTCGGTGGAATGAGCGTCCGTCGCAGAACAACGAAATAACCTTCTCAACGCATCTGAATCATTGAAATATACATACACAGTGTGCGCTCTTGTGTGTGTATGTGTACGTATGTGTGTACGTGTAGGTATGTGTGTGTGTGTATGTATGTGTGTGTGTATGTGTATGTGTGTGTGTGTATGTGTATGCATGTGTCTATGTGTATGTATGTGTATGTGTGTGTGTATGTGTATGTATGTGTGTATGTGTATGTATGTGTGTATGTGTATGTATGTGTGTATGTGTATGTATGTGTGTATGTGTATGTATGAGTGAATGTGTATGTATGTGTGTATGTGTATGTATGCGTGTATGTGTATGTATGTGTGTATGTGTGTAGCAGCCGTACGTGCGTACGTGTACGCATGCGCGTACGTACGTACGTGCAAGTACGTGTACGTACCGGGTGCGTACGTGTACGCATGCGTGTCCGGTGTGCGCATGCGCGCATGCGTACGTACGTGCGTACGTGCACGTACGCACGCGTACGTACGTACGTGCGTACGCGTACGTACGCGTACGTACGTACGTGCGTACGTGTACGTACGTGCGCATGTGTACGTACGTGCGCATGCGTACGTACGTGCGTACGTGCACGTACGTGCGCATGCGTACGTACGTGCACATGCGCATGCACGTGCGTACGCGTACTGCATGTGCATGCGCATGCGTACGTACGTGCGTATCGCGTACGTACGTGCGTACGTACGTGCGTGCGTACGTACGTGCGCATGCGTACGCATACGCGCATGCGTACGTGTACGTACGTGCGCATGCGCAATGCACGTGCGTACGTACGCAATGCGCATGCGCATGCGCGTGCGTACGTGCGTACGCATGCGTGCGGACGCACGCGTACGCAAGTACGCACGTGCGTATGCGTACGTACGTGCATGCGTACGTACGTGCGTACGTACGTACGTGCGCATGCGTACGTACGTGCGCATGCGCACGTGCGGGCACGCGCACGTACGTGCGACATGCGGGTACGTGCGTGCGTACGTGCGTACGTACGTGTGGACGCACGTGCGTACGTGTACGTACGTGCGCAATGCGCAATGTACGTGCGTACGTGCACGCACGCGCGTACGCGTACGCACGCGCACGTGCGCGTACGTGCACGTACGTGCGTTAACGCGTACGTACGTGCGTACGCGTACGTACGTGCGCAATGCACGCACGTGCGCATGCAGCATGCGTGCACGTACGTGCGTACGCACGTACGTGCGCATGCGCAATGCACGTGCGCATGCAATGCACGCACGCGCACGTACGCGCGCACGCAAGTACGTACGTGCGTACGTACGTGCACGCACGTGCGCAATGCACGCGCACGTACGTGCGCACGCGCGCACGCGCACGTACTGCGCAGTACGCGTACGTAATGCGCGCATGCGCGTACGCGCACGTACGTGCGCACGCGCACGCAATGATGCGGCACGCGCACGCACGCGCGTCTGGTGCGCACGCACACGCAATGCGCGGCACGTGCGCAATGCGTACGCACGCGCGTACGCGCACGCACGCGCGTTAACGCGTAGGCACGTGCGCACGTACGTGCGTGCATGCGTACGCATGCGCGTACGCATGCGCGTTACTGCGCACGTAATGCGCAATACGCGCACGCACGTGCGTACGCACGGCACGTGCGCACGCACGCACGCGCACGCGCAATGCAATGCGCGTACGCACGTGCGACGCGTACGTGCGTACGCATGCGCGGACGCATGCGCAGTACGTGCACGCACGTGCGTACGCACGTACGTGCGCAATGCGCACGCACGCGCGCACGCGCACGCACGCACGTGCGCACGCGCACGTACGTGCGCAACGCGTACGTACGTGCGTACGCGCACGCACGTGCACGTACGTGCGTACGTGCACGTACGTGCGTACGTACGTACGATGCGTACGTGCGCGCCCACGCGCGCACGCACGCAATGCGCGCACGCGCAATGCACGCACGCGCGTACGCGTACGTGGAAACGTGCGCATGCGTACGCACGCGCGCACGCGCACGCGCACGCACGTGCGCACGTGCGCGCACGCAAGTACGCACGCGCGCACGTGCGTACGCGCACGCCGTGTGCACGCACGCAATGCGTGCATGCGCACGTACGTGCGTACGCGCACGTGTACGCGTACGCGTACGTACGTGCGTACGCAACGCAATGCGCGGTTACGCGCACGCACGCGCACGCGCGCGTACGCGCACGCACGCGCGCACGCGCGCACGCGCACGCAATGCGCAATGCGCACGCACGCGCGTACGTGCACGTATTGCAACGCGCAGGCACGTACGTACGTGCGTATGTATGTGTGTATGTGTATGTATGTGTGTATGTATTTGTGTGTGTGTGTATGTGTATGCTTGTGTGTATGTGTATGTATGTGTGTATGTGTATGTGTGTCTGTTTGTGCATGTGTGTATGTGTATACATGTGTGTATGTGTATGTATGTGTGTATGTGTATGTATGTGTGTATGTGTATGTATGTGTGTGTATGTGTATATGTGTGTGTATGCTTGTGTGTATGTGCATGTATGTGTGTATGTGTATGTATGTGTGTATGTGTATGTATGTGTGTATGTGTATGTATGTGTGTATGTGTATGTATGTGTGTGTATGTATATGTGTATGTATGTGTGTATGTGTATGTATATGTGTATGTGTATGTATGTGTGTATGTGTATGTATGTGTGTATGTGTATGTATACTGCATGTATATATATGTACTCGTATATTTACATATTAATATTCATCTATTATTTACACATGCACATACCTACACAGAAACAAACACACACACACATGTATACATATATATATATATATATATATATATATATATATATATATATGTGTGTGTGTGTGTGTGTGTGTGTGTGTGTGTGTGTGTGTGTGTGTGTGTATATATATATAAATAAATAAATATATATATATATATATATATATATATATATATATATATATATATATATATATATATATATATATATATGTATGTAAACATACATACATATATATATATATATATATATATATATATATATATATATATATATATATACATATGTATACACAGATATGTATATCTACATACATATATATATATGTACATGTATATATATACACATATATATTCACATGTTGAATCATCTATTCAGTCAACCCTTTTATCCGTCTGTATGTGAGTATATGTACGTACCAAAAACACGCAC
>NC_091553.1:6279176-6281676 GCF_042767895.1 Penaeus vannamei
TCTCTCTCTCTCTCTCTCTCTCTCTCTCTCTCTCTCTCCCTCTCTCTCTCTCTCTCTCTCTCTCTCTCTCTCTCTCTCTCTCTCTCTCTCTCTCTCTCTCTCTCTCTGTGAGTGTCTGTCTCTGCCTCTCTCTCTCTCTGTGTGGTTGTGTGTGTGTGTGTGTGTGTGTGTGTGTGTGTGTGTGTGTGTGTGTGCTGCCTCTCTCTCTCTCTCTCTCTCTCTCTCTCTCTCTATCTATCTATCTATCTCTCTCTCTCTCTCCCCTTCTCTCTTCTCCCTCCCTCTCCATCTCCCCCTCCCTCCCTCTCTCTCCCCCTCCCTCCCTCACTTCCTCTCTCCCTCCCTCTCCATCTCCCCCTCCCTCCCTCCCTCTCTCTCTCCCACATATTAAGTGATAAAGAACCCCATGAACTGACGACCTCCAACAAGGGCCATGCAACCGACGCCAGGGCAATATATGAATCATTTCTGCGAGCTCGAGCGAAATGTCGGGACTGGGGGTGGGTGGAGATGGCGGGGGGGCGAGGTGGGGGGGGAGGGGGAGAGGGGGGGGGGGAATGAGTGCAACATCGACGTCAAAAGAAAAGGCTCTTTCATGTCGCTGCGGAGTCCGAAGTCACACAAAGGAGGCGGCACGTCCGGGCGGCTCGCGGAGGTATGTGTCCTATGTGTCCGCCCAGGTGTCAACCCCTTGTGTCTATTTGATGAACCAATACCGGGGGGAAAAAACTTGGCTGGGGAGGGTGTGCGAAGGGAGGAGGTGGTCGGTGGGAGGGAGAAGGAGGTGGTGTGAGGGAGGAGGGGAGGTGGTGGGAGGGAGGGGAAGGGGAGTTGGTGGGGACGAGGGAAGGGGAGGTGGTGAGAGGGAGGGGAGGGGGAGGTGGTGAGTGGGAGGGAGGGGAAGGGGAGATGAGTGGGAGGGAAGGGAGGGTGGGAAGGTGGTGGATGGGAGGGAAGGAAGGGTGGAGTTGGTGAGAGGGAGTGGAAGAGTGATGGTGTGAGGGAGGGGAAAGGGAGATGGTGGGTGGAAGGTGGTGGGTGGGAGGGAGGGAAGGGTGGAGGTGGTGTGAGGGAGGGAAGGGTGGAGGTGGTGTGTGAAGGATGGGAGGGGGAGGTGGTGGGTGGGAGGGTAGGAAAGCAGTGGTGGTGGGGGGGGGGAAGTGGCAGGTAAGGGAGGAAGGTAAGGGTGTAGGTTGTGTGAGGGAGGGGAGAGGGAGATGGGTGGGTGGAAGGGGGGGAAGGTGGTGGGTGTGAAGGGAGGAGGTGCTCGGAGGGAGGGAAGGAGGTGGTGGGTAGGTGGTAGAGGTGGTGAGAAGGAGGGAAAGGGGAGTTGGTGGAGAGGGAGGGGAGGGTGGAGGTGGTGAGAGGGAGGGAAGGGTAGAGGTGGTGTGAGGGAGGGGAGAGGGAGATTGTGGGTGGGAGGGTGGGAAGGTGGTGGAGGTGTGAAGGGGGGAAGGTGGTGGAGGTGTGAAGGGGGGAAGGTGGTGGAAGGGAAGGGTGGAGGCGGTGGGTGCGAAGAGGAGGAGGTTGGTGGAAGGGAGAAGAGGTGATCGGAGGGAGGGGGGGGGAGGCGGTGAGTGGGAAGAAAGGGGTGGAAATGGTGGATGGGAGGGGGGAGGAGATAGTGTTGGTGGGAATGAAGGAGGGGGAAAGGGAATAGGCAAGGAAGACTAGGGTATAGTAGGCGGGGAAGGGAGAAGTAGTGGAAGAAGGTGGAAGGGAAGGGTACAGGCGGTAGGGTAGTGTAGAGGTGTAGGAAATAGTGGCAGGGTAAGGTGGGGTGGGGGGGTGGGGGGTGACACAAGGGAGGGAGTGGAGGGGTCGACCTACATGCGGACGTCATCTCACCCTATCAAGATCAAGGGCGAGTCGACAGTAAATGTTACACTGACAACTTTTATTTGTGGACGTGACATTGAATCATTTTTATCACGGTGCAAGATGGATCAATGATTACAAAATATCAGTGATTAACACATATTTCATTTTACGAAACTACTTATGTTCTCACGTCGCTACTAATACCGATAAAAACACTTTTAATACCGGATACATTTCCGATATGATCTAATAATCACCAAAAAAAGAGAGACAAAAAAATTTAGTTTAATACTCTACTCATAGTATCATGAACATATTTTAACATGAAATGAAGGTGACATGAGGGAAGTGACACGCAAATTCCCCCCCCCCCAAAAAAAAAAATCGTTCAATACTCTGTTCACAGTATCATTAACATATTTTATCTTATTCAACGAGAAATGAAAGTGACATGAGGGAAATGACATGCAAATCCTACCCCCCCCCCCAAAAAAAAAAAAAAAAAAAAATCGTGAAATCGTCTATTCACAGTACCATGAACATATTTTATCATATCCAAAAGAATGAAAATGACATGAGGGAAATGACATGCAAATCCTACCCCTCCCCCCACAAAAAAAAAAAAAAAAATCAATCCTCTATTCACAGTATCATCAACATACTCTAACATATCCAAAAA
>NC_091553.1:6286676-6289176 GCF_042767895.1 Penaeus vannamei
GGGTTGTCGGGATTTATGATCAAAACCAATTTTTGCGGAATAATCTTTTTATCTTTATTTATTTATTCTTCTCTTTTTTTATTTATTTATTTTTTAATCTATTTATTTATTTGTTTATTTATTACACATGCATAATAACATATGTCTGAGGATTCGTATCATAAACGTGCTTCTGCAAAACTTTGTTATCAGCAATGATAATGATAATGATAATAATGATAATAATAATGATAATGATAATGATAATGATAATGATAATGATAATGATAATGATAATGATAATGATAATGATAATGATAATGATAATGATAATGATAATGATAATGATAATGATAATAATAATAATAGTAAGGATAATAATAATGATAATAATAATAATTCAAATGAATGAAAAAAATAAAAAAGAGAAGAAATGAAAAGTAATAAAGTAAAGAGAGAGAGAGAGAGAGAGAGAGAGAGAGAGAGAGAGAGAGAGAGAGAGAGAGAGAGAGAGAGAGAGAGAGAGAGAGAGAGAGAGAGAAAGAAAGAAAGAAACAGAGAGAGAGAAAGAGAGAGAGAGAAAGAGAGAGAGATAGAAGTAAAAAATATGAAAGAACTTTTCATGAATCAACGTATGTATTGCAACTTACGAGAATGTTGCCAGTAAATGTTCATTATTAAGTAAATATACAGTACGTGAATTTCTTAATGTGATAATACAAAAAATTATATTTAATACATTCTCTCTTCTCCCCTTTTTCACGAAAAGAAGATAGAACGGTGCATGACAACGTGTATATTATAGCTTATAAGAAAAAAAAAAACGGTTTATATTACGAATAGTTAATACGGGAATTTCTTAATGTGATAATACGAAAATTGATATATATCATAAATTAGCAGGCAGTCCTCTCTCCCCTTCCTTTCTCCCTTCTTCGTTATCTTTCTTCTCCTTCTCTTCCTCTCTCTCGCTATTCCTTCCCTCTCTCTCTCTCTCTCTATCCCTTCCTTCTCTCTCTCTCTCCCTTCTCCCTCCCCTTTCTCTCTCTCTCTCTCTCCCTCTCCCTCCCTCATCTCTCTCTCTCTCCCTTCCTATCTCTCTCTCTCTTTATCCCTTCCTATCTCTCTCTCTCTCTTTATCCCTTCCTATCTCTCTCTCTCTCTTTATCCCTTCCTATCTCTCTCTCTCTCTTTATCCCTCCCCTTTCTCTCTCTCTCTCTCTCTCTGTCTCGCTCTCCCTCTCCATCCTTTCCTCTCTCTCTCTCCCTCTCCATCCTTCCCTCTCTCTCCCTCTCCATCCTTCCCTCTCTCTTTTCTTTCTTTCTCTCTTTTCTTTATTTTTTTTCTTCTTTTCTATCTTTTTTACGTTCGCTGATGTACGTGATGGGCAAGCTGCACCGTACCCAATCTCACGTTATACGCCGTTATTGCCTTACAGTTTAAGCCGGCGTTTTTGGCTTTGCAAAATCAGGGGGATTTAGTGAATCTGAATTTCTTGCGGATAGTATGGACAAGATAATGTCTTGGGGAAATCTAGTAATTTTTTTTAATGCAGAGATGAATTTGATCGTTCGACCTCGCGGATTATCTTCGGGCAGATCGCTTCCGGACACGAGAAATCCTCATGTTTGACGAAAATAATGTAATCCAGGTCCAGCTATTGTTAAAAAATCGTATATTATCACTGACTTGGCTTCTGGAAAGGCGAAAGAAGCGAGGTTCGGATAATTGAAAAAACAAAAAGGCGGGATTCGGTCACCGAGAACCATTAAAAAATCGTTATTTTTTTTAATCTCGTGATTTGAAAAGGTTTTGTGATCGGCGGGCAAAACAGCTGTTTTTTTTTTGCAAGCTTTTTGTTTTTTCGTTAATGTGTTCGAACTGCTCATCGCTGACTTGAAGATATATATTTCAAATATATGCAAAATATAATCCGTATCTTGTTTGTCGAAAATAATAACTTAAAATTAGATGATTTCATTCTTTATAATTAATTAATTATTCATAGACCCGATAACCATCTCAGTTTGACATAAATTCTTGATATGGAATAATTAACATAATTATTTTCTTCACTCTACATCCAAACGTAGATGCCTAACGATTCAGAATGAATATTTGTTTACTAAGTAACATAAGTGGAATCACAAGCAACCTCTTTCAAGTGTTTCGAGTTGATAAAGTGATCGCAACTTTATGAATTATGCGAATCCAGTATTAATTTTGTTCGGTTCACTTCGCTACATTTTTTTGAGAGTGTATGCATGTACGTAAGTAATTAAGGTAAGTTAACTTTACGTTGACGTTTGTAGAAGCCTTTTTCGTAATGTGGCTATAGAGGCGAATTAAATATTTTTAAAACCATAATAAAAAAATAAAAAAAAATCCAGTGTATGGTAATGTGAAAAAATTACCAGTTATCACCTTAATTGAATATTTTTCAAACCATAATTAAAAACAACAATAATTCTAATGTACATTAATGTGAAAAATACCCGTTATCACCTTGATTAAATATTT
>NC_091553.1:6301676-6304176 GCF_042767895.1 Penaeus vannamei
CTTCGTGTTTTTTTTTTTTTTTTTTTTTTTTTTTTTTGAGTTCAGATAACCCGAACATCCTCAAGACGTCGTCACACTTGACAAGATTTCACTAAGAAGTCTCTGGGAAGATTTTTTTTTTTGTCTTTTTTCTTGTCTCTCTCTCTCTCTCTCTCTCTCCTTTTTTTTTTAGCGTTTTGATCGAAAAGGTGAAATTCGAAGATTTCGCTAAATACAGCGTATGTCATTTCTTAATGATTTTCTTTATCAGTTTATCCGTCGTGAGTAGTTTCTCATTGAATTGTTTAATGACTGTAATATTCTATCGCTTTAATCACTTTGCAATAATCTTCTGGGTAATTACGTTCATAAAATTCAATTAACAGGGTATTTGTTGTCAATTTCTTTGTCATTGCACGGTATGCTGAACTTAAGACGTGTTTCTGTTGTGAATTTGACTATTTTATTTCTCATTCTTTGTTAAACTTCTCTTTTTGAATTATATGTTTCTTTTCGTTAATCTCTCTCTCTCTCTCCCTCTCTCTCTCTATCATTCTTTCTCATCCCCACCCTCTCTCTCTCTCTCTCTCTCTCTCTCTCTCTCTCTCATCACCTCTTTCTCACCCCCTACCCTCTCTCTCTCTCTCTCTGTCTCTCTGTCTCTCTGTCTCTCTCTCTCTCTCTCTCTCTCTCTCTCTGCTCTCTCTCTCTCTCTCTCTCTCTCTCTCTCTCTGTCTCTCTCTCTCTCTCTCTCTCTCTCTCTCTCTCTCTCTCTCTCTCTCCCTCTCTCTCTCTCTATCATTCTTTCTCATCCCTACCCTCTCTTCTCTCTCACACTCACTCTTTCTCTCTCTCTCTCTCTCTCTCTCTCTCTCTCTCTCTCTCTCTCTCTCTCTCGCTCGCTCGCTCGCTCGCTCTCTCCCTCGTCTCTCTCTTTCTCTGTCTCTCTCATTCTTTCTCACTCTTTCTCACCCCCCTCTCTCTCTCTCCCTCTCTCTCTCTCTATCACTCTTTCCTCAGCCCCCCCCCCCTCTCTCTCTCTCTCTCTCTCTCTCTCTCTCTCTCTCTCTCTCTCTCTCTCTCTCTCTCTCTCTCTCTCTCTCTCTCTCTCTCTCTCTCTCCCTCTATCACTCTTTCTCAGCCCTCCCCCCTCTCTCTCTCTCTCACACTCACTCTTTCTCAGCCCTCCCTCCCTCTCTCTCTCTCTCTCACACTCACTCTTTCTCTCTCTCTCTCTCTCTCTCTCACTCACTCTTTCCCACCCCCCCCTCTCTCTCTTTCTCTCTCTCTCTCTCTCTCTCTCTATCACTCTTTCTCAGCCCCCCCTCTCTCTCTCTCTCTTTCTCTCTCTATCGCTCTTTCTAACTCTCTTTCTCTAATTCTCTCTCTATCACTCTTTCTCACTCTCTCTCTTTTCTCTCTCTTCTCTCCCTCTCTCTCTCCCTCTCTCTCTCTCTGCTCTCTCTCTCTCTCTCTCTCTCTCTCTCTATATATATATATATATATATATATATATATATATATATACATATATATATATATGTATATATATATATATATATATATATATATATATATATATATATATATATATATATATATATTTCTCCCTCTCTCTCTCTCTCTCTCTCTCTCTCTTTCTCTCTCTCTCTCTCTCTCTCTCTCTCTCTCTCTCTCTCTCTCTCTCTCTCTCTCTCTCTCTCTCCCCTTCTCTCTCTCTCTCTCTCTCTCTCTCTCACCCTCAGGAGACGATACAACTGCGCCTACAGCAGTGAAATAGTTCCAAGAAGTAATGTGAAAAAAATATATTTTATTACCTTATCCTACCTTTCACTTCTCTTACATTCTTTTTTCATATGCTCTACATTTTATTGTCGTTTCCTTCTTTGTTTTTCATTTTATCTATTTGTCCTTAGCTATCCTTATCTCGAGGTCATTTCCCTTGTTCCTTGTTTTATCTACCTGTTCTTATCTATCTTTATCTAGCACAATCCGTGACCATGTCCCTTGTTCCTTGTGCACTTATGTTTTTTTGTCTCTCTGTCTGTTTCTGTCTTTCTTTCTTTGTCTGCCTTTTTCTTTCTCTTTCTTTCATTCTTTCTTTCTCTCTCTCTCTTTCAATCTCACTCTCTCTCTCTCTTTCTTTCTCTGTCTACCCACCCCCTTTCTCTCTCTTTCAATCTCTTGACGTCTCCCTCCCCTCCCTCCCTCCCTCCCCCCCTCTCCCTCTCCTCCCTCCCCTCCCTCTCCCCTCCCTCCCTCCCCTCTCCCTCCCTCCACCCCCTCCCACCCACCCCTCTCCCTCCCTTTCTCTCAGTCCTTCTCTCTCTCTATGGGAAGGTTTGCTGAAGAGGCGGCGCCAGGCTCTTGTTTGTGCCTGGCGACTCGGGAACAAACGGGGACATCCGGCTTCGCGCAGAGGAAGAGAAGGCAGGATGTGAAGAGATTTGAGCCTTTGTGGAAATAGAAGTCAGCTTAGGGGACTAATGAAATTTCGAGGTGTCTAAGGTATGTATACACA
>NC_091553.1:6329176-6334176 GCF_042767895.1 Penaeus vannamei
CTCTCTCTCTATTTATTTTTCTCTCCCTGTCTGTATGTCTCTCCCTCTCTCCCTCTCTCTCTCTCTTTCTCGTTCTCTCTCTCTCTTTCTCTCTCTCTCTCTCTCTCTCTCTCTCTCTCTCTCTCTCTCTTCTCATTCTCTCTCCCCCCCCTCTCTCTCTCTTCTATTCTCCCTCTCTCTCTCTCTCTCTCTCTCTCTCTCTCTCTCTCTCTCTCTCTATATATATATATATATATATATATATATATATATATATATATATATATATATGTATATATATATATATATATATATATATATACTTATTTATTTATTTATAGCATGCTATATACATCAGCATAGCATAATATACTCTATCTCTCTCTTTTCTTTTTCTTTTTATCACTGGCAAGGTTGAAGGAATGACATGTACTGCTGGTGAGTTGTGAGACCAATTCACGGCAACTCAATTTAGTGTGATAAGGTCGTGCAGTAATAACAACAATAAAAAGGATTAACTACCTCTACCTTCAATTTAGATTAATTAATGACAGATATATAGGAAATGACGAAATCTATGCGTAATCGTGGAATATCGCTAATATTCTCGCTAGATTGATGTGATATTGTGTAATTTTTTTTCTTCTTTTCTTTTTGCTTTGTTTTAAAAGAAAGTGGTTGTGGTAGCAGAGTTTTTTTTTTACGTGAATTACTAGCCCCAAGTCCGCAGTTCACATGCTTTCCTACAGCCTCATAAACAAGCGTGGAAAATGTTCTAGAATCTTTTTTGAATAACTGTGAAGCCAAAGTGAAACATTATGGAATACCATTTTCTATTGTGGAAATGCAGACAAGAAAATGGCATAGATTCTCTTCCTTTGTTTGTTTGTTTGTGTGTGTGTATGTGTGTGTGTGTGTGTGTGTGTGTGTGTTTGTGTGTGTGTGTGTGTGTGTGTGTGTGTGTGTGTGTGTGTGTGTGTGTGTATGTGGTGTGTGTCTGTGTTTATGTATATGTGTGTCTGTGGTGTGTGTATGTGTTTTTGTGTGTATTCGTGTGTGTCTGTGAGTATGTCCATACATATTTGTATGCGTGTCGTCTGTACGTGTGTATTTACGCGTGCGTGCGAGTGCGTATGTGTTTATCCACGCGCGCATGTGTTAGACTTCGAGCTAATCAGCCAAGACGTATATTTTCCCCGTACACATTTCCCTTTTCTTAATTTTGTTGCGTGGCTTATAAACAAAACCGCAGCGTTTTTGCGGGATCGAGCACGTGGAATTAGGGGTTTGCGTGAGTCGGACCCAAAGTAGAAATTGGCATGAGTCGTCTTCGTCCAGAGTCTCCTATGACTAAATGGCCACATCAATTCACCCTTTTTTTTTCTTTATTTTTCTCCTTCGCGAATAGATAGATAGATAAATAAATAAATAAATGACTAAATGGCCACATCAATTCACTTTTTTTTTCTTTATTTCTCTCCTTCGCGAATAAATAAACAAATAAATAAATGACTAAATGGCCACATCAATTCACCTTTTTTTTCTTTATTTCTCTCCTTCGCGAATAAATAAATAAATAAATAAATAAATAAATAAATGACTAAATGGCCACATCAATTCACCTTTTTTTTCTTTATTTCTCTCCTTCGCGAATAAATAAATAGATAAATAAATAAATAAATGACTAAATGGCCACATCAATTCACCTTTTTTTTCTTTATTTCTCTCCTTCGCGAATAAATAAATAAATAAATAAATGACTAAATGGCCACATCAATTCACCTTTTTTTTTCTTTATTTCTCTCCTTCGCGAATAAATAAATAAATAAATGACTAAATGGCCACATAAATTCACCCTTTTTTTTCTTTATTTCCCTCCTTCGCGAATAAATAAATAAATAAATAAATAAATAAATGACTAAATGGCCACATCAATTCACCTTTTTTTTCTTTATTTCTCTCCTTCGCGAATAAATAAATAAATAAAAAAATGACTAAATGGCCACATCAATTCACCCTTTTTTTCTTTATTTCTCTCCTTCACGAATAAATGAATAAATAAATAAATGACTAAATGACTAAATGGCCACATCAATTCACCTTTTTTTTCTTTATTTCTCTCCTTCGCGAATAAATAAATAAATAAATAAATAAATAAATAAATGACTAAATGGCCACATCAATTCACCTTTTTTTCTTTATTTCTCTCCTTCGCGAATAAATAAATAAATAAATGACTAAATGGCCACATCAATTCACTTTTTTTTTCTTTATTTCTCTCCTTCGCGAATAAATAAATAAATAAATAAATAAATAAATAAATGACTTAAATGGCCACATCAATTCACCCTTTTTTTCTTTATTTCTCTCCTTCGCGAATAAATAAATAAATAAATAAATAAATAAATAAATAAATGACTTAAATGGCCACATCAATTCACCTTTTTTTTCTTTATTTCTCTCCTTCGCGAATAAATAGATAAATAAATAAATAAATAAATGACTAAATGGCCACATCAATTCACCCTTTTTTTTCTTTATTTCTCTCCTTCGCGAATAAATAAATAAATAAATAAATAAATAAATAAGACTAAATGGCCACATCAATTCACCTTTTTTTTCTTTATTTCTCTCCTTCGCGAATAAATAAATAAATAAATAAATGACTAAATGGCCACATCAATTCACCTTTTTTTTTTCTTTATTTCTCTCCTTCGCGAATAAATAAATAAATAAATGACTAAATGGCCACATCAATTCACTTTTTTTTTCTTTATTTCTCTCCTTCGCGAATAAATAAATAAATAAATAAATAAATAAATAAATAAATGACTTAAATGGCCACATCAATTCACCCTTTTTTTCTTTATTTCTCTCCTTCGCGAATAAATAAATAAATAAATAAATAAATAAATAAATAAATGACTTAAATGGCCACATCAATTCACCTTTTTTTTCTTTATTTCTCTCCTTCGCGAATAAATAAATAAATAAATAAATAAATAAATAAATAAATGACTTAAATGGCCACATCAATTCACCCTTTTTTTCTTTATTTCTCTCCTTCGCGAATAAATAAATAAATAAATAAATAAATAAATAAATAAATGACTTAAATGGCCACATCAATTCACCTTTTTTTCTTTATTTCTCTCCTTCGCGAATAAATAAATAAATAAATAAATAAATAAATGACTAAATGGCCACATCAATTCACCTTTTTTTTCTTTATTTCTCTCCTTCGCGAATAAATAAATAAATAAATAAATAAATAAATGACTAAATGGCCACATCAATTCACCTTTTTTTTCTTTATTTCTCTCCTTCGCGAATAAATAGATAAATAAATAAATAAATAAATAAATGACTAAATGGCCACATCAATTCACCTTTTTTTTCTTTATTTCTCTCCTTCGCGAATAAATAAATAAATAAATAAATAAATGACTAAATGGCCACATCAATTCACCTTTTTTTTTCTTTATTTCTCTCCTTCGCGAATAAATAAATAAATAAATAAATAAATGGCCACATCAATTCACCCTTTTTCTTTATTTCTCTCCTTCGCGAATAAATGAATAAATAAATAAATGACTAAATGGCCACATCAATTCACCTTTTTTTCTTTATTTCTCTCCTTCGCGAATGAATAAATAAATAAATAAATAAATAAATAAATAAATGGCCACATCAATTCACTTTTTTTTTCTTTATTTCTCTCCTTCGCGAATAAATAGATAAATAAATAAATAAATGACTAAATGGCCAAATAAATTCACTTTTTTTTTCTTTATTTCTCTCCTTCGCGAATAAATAAATAAATAAATAAATAAATAAATGACTAAATGGCCACATAAATTCACCTTTTTTTTTCTTTATTTCTCTCCTTCGCGAATAAATAAATAAATAAATAAATAAATGGCCACATAAATTCACCCTTTTTTTTCTTTATTTCTCTCCTTCGCGAATAAATAAATAAATAAATAAATGACTAAATGGCCACATCAATTCACCTTTTTTTTTTCTTTATTTCTCTCCTTCGCGAATGAATAAATAAATAAATAAATAAATGACTAAATGGCCACATCAATTCACCTTTTTTTTCTTTATTTCTCTCCTTCGCGAATAAATAAGTAAATAAATAAATAAATAAATGACTAAATGGCCACATCAATTCACCTTTTTTTTTCTTTATTTCTCTCCTTCGCGAATAAATAAATAGATAAATAAATGATTAAATGGCCACATCAATTCACCTTTTTTTTCTTTATTTCTCTCCTTCGCGAATAAATAAATAAATAAATAAATGACTAAATGGCCACATCAATTCACCTTTTTTTTCTTTATTTCTCTCCTTCGCGAATAAATAAATAAATAAATGACTAAATGGCCACATCAATTCACCTTTTTTTTCTTTATTTCTCTCCTTCGCGAATAAATAAATAAATAAATAAATAAATAAATGACTAAATGGCCACATCAATTCACCCTTTTTTTCTTTATTTCTCTCCTTCGCGAATAAATAGATAAATAAATAAATAAATAAATGACTAAATGGCCACATCAATTCACCCTTTTTTTCTTCTTTATTTCTCTCCTTCGCGAATAAATAAATAGATAAATAAATAAATAAATGACTAAATGGCCACATCAATTCACCCTTTTTTTTCTTTATTTCTCTCCTTCGCGAATAAATAAATAAATAAATAAATAAATGGCCACATAAATTCACCCTTTTTTTTCTTTATTTCTCTCCTTCGCGAATAAATAAATAAATAAATAAATGACTAAATGGCCACATCAATTCACCTTTTTTTTTTCTTTATTTCTCTCCTTCGCGAATAAATAAATAAATAAATAAATAAATGACTAAATGGCCACATCAATTCACCTTTTTTTTCTTTATTTCTCTCCTTCGCGAATAAATAAGTAAATAAATAAATAAATAAATGACTAAATGGCCACATCAATTCACCTTTTTTTTTCTTTATTTCTCTCCTTCGCGAATAAATAAATAGATA
>NC_091553.1:6336676-6341676 GCF_042767895.1 Penaeus vannamei
ACAAATAAATAAATTAACAGATTTAATTCCAACAATCTCCTGTCTGGATGCCTGAATTGTGAATGCTTCTTGACATTTAAAAATATCGATTAATTGAAAACCGAATCGACGCAACAAAATAAAAAATTAGAGATTCTATTATCAACATAAAGGCCAACCTCATATTCACGGAATCCGCATGTATATAATTTCATCAAAAATAATTAAGAAATGAGTGAATTAATTAAATGAAATAACTTTCTTGGTTATTTATAAGGTGCTGTGAAACGATAGATATTGTTCGAAATAGATAATTACTGTATGAATATAGGAGTAAATGAAACATATAAAATTTGAGAAGAAATATTTAAATGATAACCTTCCCATAATACTGTTTCTGTGTATTTGTGTGTGTTTGTGTGTATTTGTGTGTGTGTGTGTGTTTCTGTGTATTTGTGTGTGTGTGTGTTTCTGTGTATTTGTGTGTGTGTTTGCTGATTTATTGCTATAATTGCATTTATTTCATGATATTACCAATGTTATCATCAATCTACCTTTTCATCATTATTCTCATATTGCAGAAAAAAATATGTTGGGACAAGAGCCATTTCTGAAATCCATCTGGGTATCTTATCCTCGGTTTATTATTGATAATCCTTTATTTCTAGTTTCATTCCTGTCATTTCTTATCTTAATTTCCAATTGTTTATTTTATTACTTATCTTTTAGGGGACAATGAATATTTATAATAATGGTCTTATTAATTCCTTTCCTGTCAATCATTACTATTTTCCTCTGTATAGAAAAAAAAGATACATACATACTAAGAAATCTCTCAATTACAAGCATTTTTGGCAAATGAACAATTAGACCTTTTAATCTGCTATCAACACTCTCCTTGTAACCGACCTGGACGCGGCGTACCAATCTCTCTCGCATGCCTCTTTTGCAATCCAATCCGCACGGAATCCCTCCTGAACCCTAATCCCTTCCCGAATCCCGCCACTGCCGGGTTACCAAATCACACCCATTTTGAAGTGCCAGCGGGACGGATCCGACCCCGGAGAACGAGAGAGCGAGCGAGAGAGAGAGAGAGAAAGAGAGCGAGCGAGAGAGAGAGAGAGAAAGAGAGCGAGCGAGAGAGAGAGAGAGAGAGAAAGAGAGCGAGCGAGCGAGAGAGAGAGAAAGAGAGCGAGCGAGAGAGAGAGAGAGAAAGAGAGCGAGCGAGAGAGAGAGAGAGAGAAAGAGAAAGAGAGCGAGCGAGAGCGAGAGAGGGAGAGAGAGAATCTAACTCGCTGCTCGGGAAAATTTCAATTATCTCCTCCCCAGATCGCACCCCGGGTTATCTTGATACCCTGGGAGGTAACGTAATGACATAATGATGTAATGACAGTTCTCAGGGCGAGGCAGGACGTCGCAAAAGTGATGAATTATGAAGTTACGACATGAGGTTCTTCTGGCGGCGGTGCGGGGTGTCGGGCCAGCGAGGTGGTGTGTCGTGCCCGGGCAAGGGGAAGGGAACATGCGCTGTCGGGGTGAGAGGAGAGGAGAGGAGGCGAGGAGGCGAGGGCGAGGTGAAGAGAGGGGAAGGGAACATGCGCTGTCGGGGTGTGAGGAGAGGAGAGGAGGCGAGACGAAGTGAAGAGGGGATGAGGACACGGGCAAGGGATGCGAGACGAGGTGAGGCGAGGAGAGGAGGCGAGGCGACGTGAAGAGAGGGGATGAGGACACGGGCAAGGGATGCGAGGAGAGGAGGCGAGGGCGAGGCGGGGTGAAGAGAGGGGATGAGGACACGAGCAAGGGATGCGTTGTCGGGGTGAGAGGAGAGGAGAGGAGGCGAGGCGAGGTGAAGAGAGGGGATGAGGACACGGGCAAGGGATGCGAGGCGAGGTCAGACGAGGAGAGGAGGCGAGGCGAGGTGAAGAGGGGATGAGGACACGGGCAAGGGATGCGAGAAGAGGAGGCGAGGCGACGTGAAGAGAGGGGTTGAGGATACGGGCAAGGGATGCGAGGAGAGGAGGCGAGGCGACTTGAAGAGGACACGGGCAAGGGATGCAAGACGAAGTGAGACGAGGAGAGGAGACGAGGGCATGGGAAAGGGAGGCGAGGTGAGGCAAATAAAACAAAAGCACGGCTGATGCGAAGTGAGGCGAGACGAGGAGAGGGCACTTGCAAGGCAGGCGAGACGAGGCGAGACGAGAGAGAGACGAGAGCAAAGGGAGGCGAGACGAGGTAAATAAAACAAAGGCACAAGTGATGCGAGGCGAGAGGAGGTGAGGAGACGAGGGCACGGACCAGGTGAGGCAAGATGAGGCAAAGAACACGACCGCGAAGTAATGGAAGGCCAGGGAGAGGCGAAGAAGAAACGGACATATTTTGGAATTGTGAACCAGGTTGTTCCTTATGGATCTACATGGCTTCTACTTTTCATTCATTTCAGAGTAAGACAGACACATAATCACATTCTCCTTACTATTTTGTTATTATCATTATTTTTGTTATCATCGGAAATACTACTATCACTAGTACTACCGCTACTACTACTACTACTACTATTACTACTACTATTACTACTACTATTACTGCTACTATTACTACTACTACTACTACTATAATTATTACTACTACTACTATTACTACTACCAATACTACTAATAATACTATTACTACTACTATTACTACTACCAATACTACTACTACTACTATTACTACTACTACTGTTACTACTACTACTACTACTTCTGCTACTATCAATATCATTATTATTGTTGTTATTTTTATATTCTTAATCTTCTTATTGTTGCTATTATGATTATTATAATTATCTTAATGCTTTTTATCATTATTATTATTATTATTATTATTATTATTATTATTACTATTATCATTATTATTACTATTATTATTACAATTATTGTTATTATCTTTAATGTTATTACTATTATCATTATTATTATTATCATCATTATTATTATTATTATCATTATCATTATCATTATTATTATTAATATTATTATCATCCTTATTATTATCATCTTTATCATTATTATTATAATCTTTGTCATTATTATTACCATTATAATTTTCATTGTTGTTGTTATTATTATTATTATTATTATTATTATTATTATTATTATTATTATTATTGTTATTATCATTATTATCTTTATTAACATTACTCTCGTCATTACCACTATAATTGTCATTATCATTATTGTTATTATTTGATTGTTATGATCATTATCATAACCTTGTTATAATTATTACTGTTATTATGATTATCATCATTATTATCGTTATCATTATTGTATTATAATCATTATCATTATTATTTTTTTAAATCATTATTATCATTATTATTATTATTATTATTATTATTATTATTATTATTATTATTATCATTATTATTATTATTATTATTATTATTATTATTATTATTATTATTATTATTATTATTATTATTATTATTATTATTATTATTATCATTATTATTAATATCATTATTACTATTATTGTTGTTATCATTATCATTATTATTATTATTATCATTATTATTATTATTATTATTATTATTAATATTATTATTATTACTGTCATTATTACTATTGGTGTTATTATTATCCCTATTACTATTATTATTATTATTATTATTATTATTATTATTATTATTATTATCATTACTATCGTTATAATCATTACTTTTATTAATATTATTATCATTGAAATTATTATAATCATTATCATTAATATTAACATGATTCTGATTACTTTCTTTACCTTTATCATCATCATTAATATTACTGTTATTATCATTATCATCTTTTTTCGTCATTGTTAATGATGCTAATGTTAATAATGTTAATGATTGTTAATGTTAAGTTTATGTTCGTTATATACATATTACCCTGAAAAATTCAATTTCTTGTCTGTCATTTATTTACCTTTAATTCCCTAATTATCCAACGACACTTAATGACTTTCTCCCCAGTAATAAATTTTGTTAATTGTTTCCCCCTCCCCTTCAAAAGAAGAAGAAGAAGAAGAAGAAGAAGAAGAAGAAGAAGAAGAAGAAGAAGAAGAAGAGGAAGAAGAAGAAAAAAGAAAAAGAAAAAGAAAAGAAGAAGAAGAAGAAGAAGAAGAAGAAGAAGAAGAAGAAGAAGAAGAAGAAGAAGAAGAAGAAGAAGAAGAAGAAGAAGAAGAAGAAGAAGAAGAAGAAGAAGAAGAAGAAGAAGAAGAAGAAAAAGAAGAAAGAAGAAGAAGAAGAAGAAAAAGAAGAAAAAGAAGAAGAAGAAGAAGAAAAATATATATAGCAACCGCAAAACTATTTCGTATATGCCAAGAAGAACTCGCGCCCTCGGTTGCCTTCACGCGAAAAAAAATTATTATTATGATCATAACAATCATAATAATAACAATAATAATAATGACAATTATAGTGGTAATGACGAGAGCAATATTAATAAAGATAATAATGATAATAATGAACTCGCGCCCTCGGTTGCCTTCACGTGGAAAAATGGCTGCGAATTTTGGTGAATTTCGTTTGAGAGAGACAGTAAAACCCTTCAGTAATTCGACGAACTCCGAAGCAGAGGTCCAACTTCAGCATTTAATAGAGATAGTGAGTTGGTGATAATTAGGTTATATCCATGGCAATTTAGCGGAGACCCGAGCAGAATAATGATTTATTCGCGAAATACACGGTGCAATCCGCAGACTCTTGTGTGTTATTGATATGCGACTCCTGGTAACAGTGAGGTCCCAGTCGAGTCGTAAATGTTTGGGGTTAAAATGATAATAATGGCAACTTAGGCCTGACTTTAGGACGCGGAACCAAATTGTTGGAACTGCGGACATATTAACTACGTGACTAGAAGTTGGTTGGTCGTGTGATTTGACAGCTTAGCTCGAGGCTAAAGCAATTTGCGTAGGTTGACAGCGTGCAGGAACAAAGTCTGGAACTAGTTTGGGTGTTTAAGCGATCTCTCGACCCGCTGGATGTCGACGACGACCAACGTGAC
>NC_091553.1:6374176-6379176 GCF_042767895.1 Penaeus vannamei
AGTGGTAGTAGTAGTAGCAGCAGCAGCAGAAATAGCAGTATCAATAGTGTCAATATCTTAATAGTAGTATCAATGTTATTATTGTTATAATGGTGGCGAAGATATTGATAGTAACAGTACATATAATAATAACCATCAATATAAAACTATTGATAATGATAATAATAACGATTATGATAATGATATCAATGATGATGATTTTGATGTTGATAATAAATTATATTTTGTTGTTATTGGTATTAGTATCATCATCATAATGATAATAGCTTATTAGCACATCAGTTGTTGTTATTATTATTGTTGTTGCTTTTGTTGTTATTATTATTGTTTCTCTTAGTGCCATTATTATCATCATTATTACTATTATTATGATATTATCATCATTAAGATTATTTATATTATTATTATTACTATCATTATCATCATCATTATCATTATCATTATTGTTATTACAATTATCATTATTAGCATTATTGTTATTATTATTGTTATTAAAATCATTATTATTATCATTATTATTATCATTGTTTTATTTTCTTCATTATCATCATTACTATTAATATTACCATTATTTTCATTAGCATTATGAATACTGGAATTATCATTATCATTATCATTATTACTATCATAATTATAATAAATTCATCTTGTTACAATGGCAATATATCAATACTGTTTTATAATTATTTTGCTATCAAAATCATGACTTATTATTACAATCATTTTCTTCTGTAATTACCAATGTCATAATAACCCTGTCACACTCGCTCGGTCTATTACTTATGCTAATGACCATTGTTCATAATTATCGCAGAAGTAATAAGAATATTATCGCTATTATCGTAAGAAAAATGATATGGAAACATTTGTAAAAACATATCTATCAAAGGTTACTTATTATTTTCAGCTGCCTTCCCTCACCATGAATCCATATTTAGTTTGTTTAGTTATAATATATAAATTCATATTTAGTTTATGTTTAGTTATGATATGTGAATTCATGTTAAGTTTATATTTAGTTATATGAATTCATAGTTTATGTTTAGTTATGATATATGAATCCTTATTTAGTTTATATTTAGGTATAATATATGAATTCACACTTAGTTTATGTTTAGTTATAATATATAAATTCATACTTAGTTTATGTTTAGTTATGATGTACGGATTCATACTTAGTTTATATTTAGTTATGATATATGAATTCACACCTAACTTTATATTCAGTTATGATATATGAATTCACACTTAACTTTATATTTAGTTATGATATATGAATTCACACCTAACTTTATATTCAGTTATGATATATGAATTCACACTTAACTTTATATTTAGTTATGATATATGAATTCACACTTAACTTTATATTTAGTTATGATATATGAATTCACACTTAACTTTATATTTAGTTATGATATATGAATTCACACCTAACTTTATATTCAGTTATGATATATGAATTCACACTTAACTTTATATTTAGTTATGATATATGAATTCACACAACTTTATATTTAGTTATGATGTAATTCACACCTAACTTTATATTTAGTTATGATATATGAATTCAAACTTAACTTTATATTTAGTTATGCTATATGAATTCACACTTAACTTTATATTTAGTTATGATGTATGAATTCACACTTAACTTTATATTTAGTTATGATATATGAATTCACACCTAACTTTATATTTAGTTATGATATATGAATTCACACAACTTTATATTTAGTTATGATATATGAATTCACACTTAACTTTATATTTAGTTATAATGTATGAATTCACACTTAACTTTATATTTAGTTATGATATATGAATTCACACCTAACTTTATATTTAGTTATGATATATGAATTCACATTTAACTTTATATTTAGTTATGATATATGAATTCACACAACTTTATATTTAGTTATGATATATGAATTCACACTCAACTTTATATTTAGTTATGCTATATGAATTCACACTTAACTTTATATTTAGTTATGATTTAATTCACACAACTTTATATTTAGTTATGCTATATGAATTCACACTTAACTTTATATTTAGTTATGATGTAATTCACACAACTTTATATTTAGTTATGATATATGAATTCACACAACTTTATATTTAGTTATGATGTAATTCACATAACTTTATATTTAGTTATGCTATATGAATTCACACAACTTTATATTTAGTTATGATATATGAATTCACACTTAACTTTATATTTAGTTATAATGTATGAATTCACACAACTTTATATTTAGTTATGATATATGAATTCACACAACTTTATATTAAGTTATGATATATGAATTCACACCTAACTTTATATTTAGTTATGATATATGAATTCACACTTAACTTTATATTTAGTTATAATGTATGAATTCACACTTAACTTTATATTTAGTTATGATATATGAATTCACAGTTTATGTTTAGTTGTGATATAGGAATTGATATTGAGTTTATATTTAGTTATAAATATATGAATTCATACCTAATCTATGTTTAGTTATAATATATGAATTCATACCTAATTTATGTTTAGTTATAATATATGAATTCATACTTTGTTTATATCTAGTTATAATATATGAATCCATGGTTTATGTTTAGCTATGGTATATGAATTCATACTTAGTTTATGTTTATTCATGATATATGAATTCATAGGATATATTTAGTTATAATACATAAATTCATACTTAATCTGTATTTAGCTATAAATTATGAATTCGTACTTAGTTTATATTTAATTATAATATATAACATGTGCGTTATAAACTGCATGATTTTTATTTCGACACGAGGTTACACGAGGTTTCGACAACACGGTAGCAGTCGCCTCTTCTCTGTATTAAAAGGTCCTAATGGCATAGTCGACCTGTGACTTCTAGCTCGGAGATCTTACGAGGAGGAGGAGGTGGAGAAGGAGGTGGTGGTGGTGGTGTTGGTGGTGGAGGTGGAGGTGGAAGAGGTGGAGGTGGAGGTGGAGGTGGAGGAGGAGGAGGAGTAGGAGGAAGGGGAGGAGGAAGAGGAGATGGAAGAGGAGGAGGAGGTGGAGGAGGTGGTGGTGGTGGAGGTGGAGGAGGAGGTGGAGAAGGAGGAGAAGGCGGAGGAGGAAGAAGAGGAGGAGGAGGAGGAGGAGGGGGAAGAGGAGGAGGTGGAGGTGAAGGTGTTGAGGAGGAGGAGGAGGAAAAGGAGGAGTAGGAGGAAGGGGAGGAGGAGGAGGAGGTGGAAGAGGAGGAGGTGGTGGAGGTAGTGGAGGTGGAGGGGGAGGAGGAGGAGGAGGAAGAGGAGGAGGAGGAGGTAGAAGAGGAGGAAGAAGTCAAAGAGGAGGAGGAAGAAGAAGAAGAAGACAAAGAAGAAGAAGAAGAAGAAGAAGACAAAGAAGAAGAAGAAAACAAAAAAGAAGACGAAGACAAAGAAGAAGAAGACGACGAAGAAGAGAAGGAGGAGGAGGACCTGGCACCTACCCATCCATTCGAGGCATAATTAAGATTGGCGAGATTAGAATCAACCGAAAGGGGCCGGAGAAGAAAAGAGAGGTGAATTTATTACACAATATTTTATGCCCGTACGAGTTACGGATGATATAATGCATTAATTAGAAACGCCTTTTGCCCGAGGGGGGGGGTGTTGGGCTTGCTGCGAGGGGGGGGGGGCGGGGGGCGGGGAGGGGCGGGGAGCGGGGGCGGGAAGCGGGGGGAGGGGGCAGGGGCGGGGAGAGGTCAGTGCTGGATCACTGTTGACAGTCGCTGCTGGGTTATTGTTGACAATCGCTGCTGGATCACTGTTGACAATCACTGCTGGGTCATTGTTGACAATCACTGTTGACAATCACTGATGGGTCATTGTTGAGTCACTGTTGACAATCACTGCTAGGTCATTGTTGAATCACTGTTGACAATCACTGTTGGCAATCACTGTTGGCAATCACTGCTGGGTCATTGTTGAATCATTATTGGCAATCACCGCTGGGGTCAGTGTTGATAGAAGTCACTGCTGGATCACTGTTCACTGTAAGATACCACCGCTGAGTCACTGTTGATAGAAAGAGATCACTGTGAGTATTAAGATATCACTACTGGATGACTGTTGACAGAGATCACTGTTCATAAAGATCACTCCTAGGCACTGTTGACGGTGTTCACTGCTGACACTAATTATTAATGTGCAATTATAATTCCCAAAAGATAAGACTGAACAGTGACTTGAATAAAAATATATGTTTACAGCAGTTTCATAAGCAGATTAAGGAGCAAAGGAAAAGATAAGAAAATAATAACGGAATAATAATAATGATAACAATAACAAATTGAAAATATCAAGCAAACACACCCCTTAACACACCGAGCATTAAATCAGCTGCTACTATTTTGAAAAAAAAAATGTAAAAGGTTATGTTTATGAGAATGGATGCAACATGTTTCGATTTTGAGGTTTTGTGCAATGATAATGGCTAATGGGACGCGAGAGATTTGCATTTTAACATAAAACGAATATGTATACAAGTATATATGTATATTTATGTGTGTGTGTGTTTGTTCGTATAAATACACACACACACACACACACACACACACACACACACACACACACACACACACACACACACACACACACACACACACACACACATATATATACATACATATATATATATATATATATATATATATATATATATATATATATATATATATATATTTATATATATATATATATATTTATATATATATATATATATATATATATATATATATATATATATATATATATATATATATATATATATATATATATATATATATGTATGTATATATACATATATATAAGCATATATATATAATATTTAGTGCCTATACACTTCTGGTTATCTCATAGCTGTGATCACGACCAGCGGAAAACAAACAAAATGGGATATATATCACACATCTAATTATAGAAGGAAAATGCGTATCCATAGTTTTACATATTGAGAGCCACAG
>NC_091553.1:6389176-6396676 GCF_042767895.1 Penaeus vannamei
TTTAGTATTATTATTGTTGTTGTTATTATCATTATTCTTGATGTTATAGGTTTTTGTTATTATAATTGACATTAACATTACAATTATTACCCTGTTTATTGTTAAGTGTTCAGTCAATTACTATAAGTTGGTGGTAGATTTCCATTGCAGAGTGTATGTAATTTGGTCTTTCACGTAATAAATAATGTCTATATGTTCTCTATTTATTCATTCAATTAACAGTGCTTATATGTTCGACCTTCATTCATTCCATACATAATTTTTATGATAATTATTTTTACGAATTATGCCATGTCTCTACAATAGACATCTAATAATAAGGTTTAATAATTAATACATTATCACCATCATCTTATGCTTATTTTCTTTCATGTTATTTTTTTCTTTCTTTTATTCACTTAGGTATTGTTTTTCTTTTGTATTTTGTTGTCGTTGTTTTTATCTTTTTTCATCGCTGTATCTAGCCTATTTGAAGTAAAGGATGTTAAAGATATAAATGGATATGATATTACATCCTGATTGAGGATATTCCAGCCAGGCTTTTGTCAATGATTTCAGTAACACATTTTTCAAACCATTTAAACGCATGAGAAAATTATAAATATTAATGATAATAACAATAATGTTAATGATTACATGCATGCTTATTATAATTTTGTTATTATCTTTGTAATTATCATAATTATCATTATTAAGAGTATCATGAGTATTACTATTATCATTAGTATTTCTTGTTTTTATTATCATTGTTATTGTCATTATTGTCATAATTATTGTTATTATCATTATCATTATTGTTATTAGTATTACCATCATTATTAACATCACTTGTTATTATTATCATTATTATTATTGTTATCATTATTATTTTTTATTGTATTTATTGTTATTATTATTGTTATTATTATTACTATTATCAATGTGACTATGATTATTTTAATATTGTTATCATTATTGTTATTGCTAATATTATCATTTTCATTATCATCATTATTGTTATTGCTATTATGATTACAATCAATATTTTTATCATTATTATCCTCATAATAATCACAATGATTATAAATGTTTTTATTACAATTATTATGATTATCATTATAACAACTGTTTTTATCATTCTTATTAGTACCATTATCATGATTTCATTATTGTCCTTATTACTTTTATTGTTATCGTTATAATTAGTATTGTTACTATGATTATCATTATTATTATTATCATTATTATCATTATTATTATTATTATTATCATTATTATTATTATCATTATTATCATTATTATTATTTGTATGATTTTGTTATTATCATTAGCCTTATTACTATTAATATCAATATTCTTTTTATTACCTTTATCATAATCATGATTTTAACTATCATGATTGTTATGATCACTATTATTATTTTTATCATTATTGTTTTTACTATTAACATTATCATTATCATTGTTGTTATTATTGTCCATATCATTATCATCATAACTATTAATTATTAATTTTAGTCTAATTATTACTATTATTATTGATATAATTGTTATTATCCTTATCATCATCATTACTATCACATTTATTATTATCATTAATATTATTATCACTGTTATTGTCACTGCTGTTATCATCATCATTATTACTATAACTACTATATACGAGTATTGTCATTATCACTGTTATCATTGTTATTATCATTGATAATATCATTACTGTTATCATAATTATTGTCATAATTCTTGTTATTACAATAAATGATAATATTATTAAAATCATTATTGTCGTTATCGTTAGTATCACGATTAGCATCATCATTATTATAATTATTACTATCATTATTATTATTATTGTTGTTGTTATTGTCATTATCATTGTTATCATTATAATCATTATTACTATTCTTATTATCATTATTGTCATTAATATTATTATCATAATGATTAAGACTATTGTTATCATCATCAGTATCATTGTTATCATTGTTATTATTATTATTATTATCATTACCATTACCATTATTATTATTATTGTTATTACTAATATTATTGTTATTACTATCATTACTGTTATTATTACTATTATCATTATTGTTTTCAATATCATTAACGATATAATTATTAATATCATTATCATTACTATTATTATTATTATCATTATTACTACCATCATCATTATGATTATTATTACTGTTTATGTTATAATCATTATTCTTATTATCATTATTAATATCATCATTAGTAGCAGTAGTAATGATAATAATATGATAAAGAGTTTCTTAAGTAAACTTATAGTTACAAAAGTAAAATTATTATTTTACAAAGTTATCATTTAAGTCTCTAATGTAATAGAGTATAGTTGACATATAATTTCTGGATAGTATGTACGAGTAATAGTAGTAGTAATAGCAATGTAGCATTGTCTTATTCTTCTTTTTATAACAATTTTCATTATCATTGTTATTGTAACATTATCATTATTATTTCATTATTCTTATTGTATTTTTCATTATCAACATTATTATTATTATTATTATTACTATTATTATTAATATTGCTATCATCATTATAATTATTATCATTATTGTTATTATTATTATTATTGTTAGTATTAGGATCATTATTATTGCTTTTCATTATTTTCATTATCGTTATTTTTATTATCATTATGTTCATTATTATTATAATCATTATCATTCTCACTATCATTATTATTATCATTTTTTATACAAAAATCATTATCATTATCATAAATATCATTATAACTATTGTTATTATTATTAGTGGTAGTATCTATTATCGTCTTTATTATCATCATTCTTGACATTATAGATTTGTGTAATTATAATTGACACCCTTATTATTATCATTATTATCCTGTTTATTGATACCACCTTATTTCTCGCATTATTATTGTTGTTGTTATTATCATTATTTTAGTATCATCATTATCATCAATATTATCATTAATACACGTAATAGAAATTGCTTAATATCGCTAAAAATGGATCACTCCAAAATCCAAAATCAATCCTTGGAAATCATAATACAGATTATTGTACAATCCGTTTATTAACTGGAATCACTCTACTCTATCCGCGTAGAGATACAATTCGCACCGATTTATAAATCCTTTGGAAATCCCCCCCCCCTCCATAAATAAATCCCACTGATTTATAAATCCTTCTGAAAAAAAAGATCCCAGCAATTTATGAATCCTTCGGAAATACTCCCCCCCCCCAAAAAAAAAAAATCCCACTGATTTATATATCCTTTGGAAATCCCCCCCCCAAAAAAAAAAAAAATCCCACTGATTTATAAATCCTTTCGATATACCCCCCCCCCCCAAAAAAAAAAAAAAAAAAAAAAATATATATATATATATATATATATATATATATATACATATATACATATATATATATATACATAATAATAATGATTAATAAAAAATCTGACTAATCCCTCGGTTACGCTTTACGAATACAATTAACTCAAAGCGGATCCCAATTAACAACAGCTGATCCTCAAGCCTGCATCATACTTGCAACGGCTGGCGATTCATACTTGCTTGAATGATTGCAACGGGGCCAGCCGAGTCTTGCAACAATAATTGATAGTATTCGGGAGCGATATTCCCTCGTGGATAATGGAGGCAGACGATTAGGGAGAGAAGAAAAGAGAGAAAGAGAGAGAGAGAGAGAGAAAGAGAGAGAGAGAGAGAGAGAGAGAGAGAGAGAGAGAGAGAGAGAGAGAGAGAGAGAGAGAGAGAGAGAGAGAGAGAGAGAGAGACAGATACAGAGACAGACACAGAGACAGAGACAGAGAGAGTGAGTGAGTGAGTGAGTGAGTGAATGAGAGAGAGAGAGAGAGAGAGAATATGGCCGTGAGAGTGAGTGAGTGAGTGCGTGAGTGAGTGAGAGAGAGAGAGAGAGAGAGAGAGAGAGAGAAGGAGAGACAGAAAGATAGATATAGAGAGAGAGTGAGTGAGTGAAAGAGTGAGTGAGAGCAAGAGAGAGTGAGTGAGAGAAAGAGAGAGTGAGTAAGTGAGAGAAAGAGAGAGTGAGTAAGTGAGAGAAAGAGAGAGTGAGTAAGTGAGAGAGAGAGACAGAGAGATAGATAGAGAGAGAGAGAGATTGAGAGAGAGAAAGAGAAAGAGAGATAGATAGATAGATAGAGAGAGAAAGAGGTAAAAAGAGAGATAAAGAGAAAGAGAAAGATAGATAGACCGAGAGAGGAAAAGTAAAGAGAGAGAGAGAAATAAAGATAGAGACAGACAGACAGATAGACAGAAAAAGTAAAAAAAAAGAGAGAGAAAGAGAGAACAGAAAATTTAAAATCGACACACACACGAAAACGAGAGAAAGCTACCCCACTAACTACACAGGGAGGCAAAAAGACACAAGTAGAGGCCACACAGGCGTTGGTGTCGTGCAAGATGCAACGTGGCTTCAACTCCATTGATTGATGCAATGTAGCAATTCGACAGCGGGGTTGCCAAGTCACGTATTTTCGTCTTGTGAGATCTTCGTGTATAAATGGCTGTCAATTATCCATGATAAAGTCGACGTTTTCTAGGGGAAAAGAGGTAGTTGTTGTTGTTGTTTTTTTTGGTGTTGTTGTCGTTGTTGTTATCGTTGTTGTAATTATCATGATTATCATTATTATCATTCGTATTCTTATTATTACTTTTATTATCATTATTATTATTATCAATATGATTGTTATTGATATTGTTTTATTGTTATCATTATCATTATTATTATTACTATGTTTATTATTATCATTATCCTTACTACCATCATTATTATTATTACTTTTATTGCTGTTATTATTATTGATATTATCATTTACATCATTCTAATCATAATCATTATTGTCATTATTATTATCATTATTTTCATCATTAACATTATTATTCTTATTGCTATTATTGTTACTATTATTGCTATTATCATTATCATTATTATCATTTTAACGTTTTAACATCATTATTTTCATTGTCATTGTTGATATTATGCTTATTATAATTATTATTGTTATCATTATCATTATCATTGATATTATATTATTTATAATATGACTGTCATCATCAATATTTTCATCATTATAACTAGCATCTTTATTTTCAATATCTTTAAAATGATGATGATAATGATCACCACCATCATCACCAGCATCACCATTATACTCTTCGACATCCATGATTCTCAGAGAAAGAAAAAAATAAGAAAGAATTCGACATTTATGATTCTCAGAGAAAGAAAAAAATAAGAAAGAATTCGACATTTATGATTCTCAGAGAAAGAAAAAAATAAGAAAGAATTCGACATTTATGATTCTCAGAGAAAGAAAAAAATAAGAAAGAATTCGACATTTATGATTCTCAGAGAAAGAAAAAAATAAGAAAGAATTCGACATTTATGATTCTCAGAGAAAGAAAAAAATAAGAAAGAATTCGACATTTATGATTCTCAGAGAAAGAAAAAAATAAGAAAGAATTCGACATTTATGATTCTCAGAGAAAGAAAAAAATAAGAAAGAATTCGACATTTATGATTCTCAGAGAAAGAAAAAAATAAGAAAGAATTCGACATTTATGATTCTCAGAGAAAGAAAAAAATAAGAAAGAATTCGACATTTATGATTCTCAGAGAAAGAAAAAAATAAGAAAGAATTCGACATTTATGATTCTCAGAGAAAGAAAAAAATAAGAAAGAATTCGACATTTATGATTCTCAGAGAAAGAAAAAAAAAGAAAGAATTCGACATTTATGATTCTCAGAGAAAGAAAGAAAGAAAAAAAAACGAAGAGAAAAAAAGAGAGAAAAAAAGAGAGAAAAAAAAGTGAGCTCATCTTTTTGGCTTCACAAAAATGTTGCTGCGCCATTATTTTCAATATCTTTATAATGATGATGATGATGATGATCACCACCATCATCACCATTATTCTCTTCGACATCCATGATTCTCAGAGAAAGAAAAGAAAAAAAAAAGAATTCGACATTTATGATTCTCAGAGAAAGAAAGAAAAAAAAAGAGAGAAAAAAAAGAAGAAAAAAAAGTGAGCTCATCTTTTTGGCTTCATAAAAATGTTGCTGCGCCCAGAGTCGACCTCAGTAAACCGGCATCTCCCTTTGCACGTTGATCCATGACGCTTAATTGATACCTCAAGATTTACTGGAATCTCCCAAGGAAACGAGTTTTCTCTGACCCACCGCAGCGCCTCGGAAGATATTTCACCGAATCCTGTATTTATTAAGAAAATGTGGTATTGTATAGACGCTGTAAATAAAAAAAAAAAAAGAAAAAAGGGGAAAAAAAAGAAGAGGGTGATCTATTATCCGGTTAAGTCGCGGGGACGATTGAGGATTCGGTGCCGCTCGGACGCCGCGAGAGGGACGGACGGGAAGGGGATCCGATCCGTCAGAGCCGCGGCGGATAAAAAGAGGATGAGGGTGATAAAAGCGGATAATGAGAGGGAGCGACATAATGGCTGGAAATGCATCTCAATTAGCGCACATTAAATGACCCGTAAATCATGGGCCAAGCACGGCACGGAGACTCGAAGGCCGATTTTTGCTTCGCCGCCGAAACGCAGTCACACGGGGCCGCAACTGCGCTCGTGAGTGTCTGAGGCGACGCCGTGGCCAAGTAAACAACCATTACACAGCACCTTTATATGGCCTCAGCCGGGCCACCCACCGGCGAGGCAGCATATTTAGTGTTGTGGTCGTGTCAAATTTATCTTTAATCTTTACAAAAGACGTATTAATGTCACAGGTGTGTTTGCGCGCTTGCGCTTGCGCGCGCAAGCGTGTGTGTGTGTGTGTGTGTGAGTGTGCGCGCATGAGTGTTAAAGGTAGAATGAAAGATGTATATATATATATATATATATATATATATATATATATATATATATATATACATATATATATATATATATATATATATAGAGAGAGAGAGAGAGAGAGAGAGAGAGAGAGATAGAGAGATAGAGAGAGAGAGAGAGAGAGATAGAGAGAGAGATAGATAGATAGATAGATAGATAGATAGATAGATAGAGAGAGAGAGAGAGAGAGAAGAGAGATAAGGAAAGAGAGAGAGAGAGAGGTGAGAGCGAGAAAGACAAAGACATAGAGAGAAAGAGAGAGAGTGAGATTCAGGGAGACAGACACAGAGAAAGGGACGTACAGACAGACAGACAGACAGAACGACAAACAGACAGACTAAGACCTCTACGATTACGCAAAGTACAGTCCGTAAAGGCAAGAATCCTTTAATCTCAAAACCAGAATATTTACATTGTTTGATTACATTAGAAGAAACGAAGAAATCGGACAAAAAAAGAAAAAAAAAAAAAATCTCAGCACCTGTTGCCTGAGGTACAAGAATCCAACCTGTCTGTTCTTAACGAAAGAACATGTCTAAAGAACACTTACCATTCCTTTTCTTTATTATTATCATCATGTCTTAGCTTCTGTCGTCGGTATAATTGTCAAGTTTCTTTGGCTAGCATCG